>NC_064920.1:1055512260-1055814093 GCF_023897955.1 Schistocerca gregaria
GAAGACAGTGGGTCCTCTGGTCCAAATGAACCGTTCATTGACTGGAAATAATTATGTTCGGTTTCTTGAGACTATTTGCAACAATTGTTACGGATGAAAATGCGCAGTGTCAGCTGTTTGTGATTGGTCTGGAGAACTTTCTGGTCAATTCGAGCTAATGATTTGGCTACCCAGATCGTCCGACATGAATCCCGTCGAACATTTATGAGACATAATCGAGACGTCACTTCGTGCACAAAATCCTCCACCGGCAACACTTACGAAATTATGGAGATGATGAGAAGGGAGAGGTGAAATCCGATGCCCGTACATAGCCTACTCATCTCGAAGGGCACCAAGGGGGCCACCGAGATACACGTACCCATCCGACGGACTAAAACGCATTACAGCCAAAAAATTTTGATTATAATGTAGTGGTTATCTGCCGAGAGTGTGGCACAGTGTAGAACCGCTTTCAGGAGTCTAGGCCACGTAACCCAGCTGATCTCCAGTGTTTAGAATATTCTTGATAGACGTGTGGTAAGATGAAAATGTGTTTCACTCTAGTGGTTTCCAGATTCTCTTAGAGAACAGCAACGCCGTTTGATTCTGCAAAGGCCGCAAGAGCGAAAGACATCGGCCCAGTGTTGATTCTCCTGGTTAGCTAGATATGGACGATAAAGGCGAACTGATAAAAAGTTGCACCATACTACCGCAGTCATTAAAGGAGGTCATTGGAAACAAATATATCACTGTTCAATTTTTACCATCCTTATAAAGATGGAGTGCTGGATTCACAACTGAAAACATCAGATATGCAGAAATTTCTTTTTTGCAACTACTTAATTCATTAATTTCTTACAGTGCCACCGTTCCGAAGTATATAAGTTTCTTGATGGCAAAATCAAGAGTGAATTAGTGATGTCAGTTAGTGTGGCGAATAGCTTATTAACGAAAGAAAGAAAGTAGCAATACAAAAGATGCGATAGGAAGCGAGAAAGAAATAGGAGCAAGGAACGGAAGAATAAGCATTATGAAATCTAAACTAATTCAAAGATACAGAAAGATAATCTGTTCGAAACTGCAAGTCTTTGTCCGTTTATGGAACCAAAATTCTCTGCTGAAAATCTTTCACTCAAGAATTTCTATAACTTGTGCATTGTTGACATGCTGCCATTCTTCTTGGAATGCTGTTGACAATGTAGGGAAGACGCTGCTGTTATAGCGTGTCCCATCATCTGGTTGATGCTCCCTTGAGGTCGTCCAGTGAGTGAGAATGCGGTTACTATGTCGGGGCATTGCAAGCTTCATACGATCCTAAGCATACTCAGACTCCTAGAAAAAACTGTTTGCCTTATTCGCTGTCTGAATATGGCTGTCGAGAATGAAATCATTTTGACCGAAACTGAAGGAACTCGTTAGAAATTGAAGCTGTGAGGGTGTCACTGAAGTTGGTGGCTACTGTTGTTAAGGGGCTACCAGCCTGATGCAAGAATGTAGGTTCGAATTCGATTAACAAATGTATCATAAGTAAAAGACGCAACACGAAGTTCCCAGTGTCAACTCGACATGCCATGCATGTATGTTGCTATTGTGGCTGTTCTTATAACGATTAGAACGTCACCCCTTATGTTGTTTATAAGATACACACAATTACCATGAGCTGTACCTACGGGTAGAACGCCACATTGGAATGGAGTGCAGCGTTTCAGTTCAAAGTCCAACTTCCATCATACCAAGAAGGACAACCGTCACCAATGACAGGGTCCGCATCACCACGTTACACGAAAAAGGCTTGGCAGCCAGGGAAGTTTGCTAGACATGTGCACCGGATCGAAGTGAAGAGTTGGTAACAGGAAATCGGTTCCGAGTTATGTGTACTGTTGAATAGTTACATCACACATGATGACTGATATCCTTGACTTTTTACTCAAAGAAACCGCGGGCCGAGTGGTCCAGACCTGAACTCAGCATTCTAAGAGGCAAGAGAAGGTCATGTATTGCATTAAAATGATAGGAAACGATTGTATGATGCGAATCTCCATTCCTGGCGATCATGGCGAGCACCACATCGTACATCAAAAGGACTCGGTTATAGGCGGATAAAGAATCATGGATACTGGCGTCGGAGTTGTTTACAGACGAAACTCGGATCTACTTCTACCGTGATAATTGCAGGAAATGTGTTTGTAAACAATCCAAAAATACTAAATGCCTCCAACACGGTGTCGCAGATGTGCCAAAAGGTGCTGATGGAGGCATGTTCTGGAATGGCATTACATGGGGCCACCGTGCACCTCTCATAGTTGTTGCGGGCAGTCTCATTTCCCTACACACTAGATTCTGCAACAAATACACTCCTGGAAATTGAAATAAGAACACCGTGAATTCATTGTCCCAGGAAGGGGAAACTTTATTGTCACATTCCTGGGGTCAGATACATCACATGATCACACTGACAGAACCACAGGCACATAGACACAGGCAACAGAGCATGCACAATGTCGGCACTAGTACAGTGTATATCCACCTTTCGCAGCAATGCAGGCTGCTATTCTCCCATGGAGACGATCGTAGAGATGCTGGATGTAGTCCTGTGGAACGGCTTGCCATGCCATTTCCACCTGGCGCCTCAGTTGGACCAGCGTTCGTGCTGGACGTGCAGACCGAATGAGACGGCGCTTCATCCAGTCCCAAACATGTTCAATGGGGGACAGATCCGGAGATCTTGCTGGCCAGGGTAGTTGACTTACACCTTCTAGAGCACGTTGGGTGGCACGGGATACATGCGGACGTGCATTGTCCTGTTGGAACAGCAAGTTCTCTTGCCGGTCTAGGAATGGTAGAACGATGGGTTCGATGACGGTTTGGATGTACCATGCACTATTCAGTGTCCCCTCGACGATCACCAGAGGTGTACGGCCAGTGTAGGAGATCGCTCCCCACACCATGATGCCGGGTGTTGGCCCTGTGTGCCTCGGTCGCATGCAGTCCTGATTGTGGCGCTCACCTGCACGGCGCCAAACACGCATACGACCATCATTGGCACCAAGGCAGAAGCGACTCTCATCGCTGAAGACGACACGTCTCCATTCGTCCCTCCATTCACGCCTGTCGCGACACCACTGGAGGCGGGCTGCACGATGTTGGGGCGTGAGCGGAAGACGGCCTAACGGTGTGCGGGACCGTAGCCCAGCTTCATGGAGACGGTTGCGAATGGTCCTCGCCGATACCCCAGGAGCAACAGTGTCCCTTATTTGCTGGGAAGTGGCACTGCATAGGATCCTACGGTCTTGGCGTGCATCCATGCGTCGCTGCGGTGCGGTCCCAGGTCCACGGGCACGTGCACCCGCCGACCACTGGCGACAACATCGATGTACTTTGGATACCTCACGCCCCACGTGTTGAGCAATTCGGCGGTACGTCCACCCGGCCTCCCGCATGCCCACTATACGCCCTCGCTTAAAGTCCGTCAAGTGCACATACGGTTCACGTCCACGCTGTCGCGGCATGCTACCAGTGTTAAAGACTGCGATGGAGCTCCGTATGCCACGGCAAACTGGCTGACACTGACGGCGGCGGTGCGCAGATGCTGCGCAGCTAGCGCCATTCGACGGCCAACACCGCAGTTCCTGGTGTGTCCGCTGTGCCGTGCGTGTGATCATTGCTTGTACAGCCCTCTCGCAGTGTCCGGAGGAAGTATGGTTGGTCTGACACTCCGGTGTCAATGTGTTCTTTTTTCCATTTCCAGGAGTGTAGTTGGAGCGTATAGTCAACACTATGGTGACAATTTCGTTTTCATCGATAAGAGCTCGCCAGATCATGGTGCTATTCTCGTGAACGCATTCCTTTCGCATGCAAAGATCATCAGAATTCAGTTCCTGCCCGTTCCCCACCCATGAACCCAAGCAAGAATGAGTGGCGTCGATTGAAGCGAGCTGTGTTTGGATATCAACAACGACCAAGTACTCTGCACGAAATATACATAAACAGAAAAATGAGACGGCTAACTTGCTGGTCTCATCAGTGGTGTGTCATGACGGATTCAAGCCTGCATCCGAGGATGAGGAAATTCCAGCACGTATGTCTTTGCTCAGGAGTGTTGCGAAATCCCCCCTCCTCCACCTAAAGGAAACACATTATCACCAACTGCGACATAATCGCGTATACAAACAGTGATCCAATACTTTAAAATGCTTTTTTATTCCAATCTCTGATTACAATATGAATTCTTTAGACGGTGACCGGTTTCAGTCTGTAATGATCATCCTCAGAAATTTTTTACACCATGTCTTAAAGTGACACGGCCATAATGGCATCGTCATAACATATAAATATAATCAGCATAGCACCGTCACAGATCTAAAAAGTGTAGTATAGGCCACATCGTCCACATAGTGATTATTGCAAATAGCTAGTTAGCAAGAATGTGACAGTTTTACACGCTCTAAGTTCGATGATATTTTTAGTCAGTGGGTGGAGAATGGCGTCAATGATATAGAACAAAAAGTAGACGAAGAAGACAACGATTTTTCAATAGCCATGATCACAATTCTGCTAGCGAACAAGAGGACCATTCAAAGGAAAAACTTCAGGACAATGGTGATGAGGACCTTTCTGTTTCTCCAGCAAAATACTTAGTGTTAGTTAAAATGTTATATGTTCTGACTGGTGGTAGAGAAAGATTTAGATCTCCGTACTGAATATTAATTTTGCAGCCTTTCTCTTTTTGGCTATCAAGTTCTGTTTTTATATGCAGGTTTAAACCCCGGAAATTAGTTTCATGCGAAAATTTGCTTTCTACAGAGGTACCACAATTTTTCAGAACGTAAAATTCAGTTCTCTATCAGTTCGTTTTGTGTACTGTTGGAAAAGTTCCACAAAAGCACGTGATTTTTACTTGATACAAAAATGAAGTGCTGCTGGCTTGATTTTGTGCAATAAAATCAACAAAAAGTATTTAAACAACACTAATATAGCTGTAACCATAAATGTTATGTAGCATAAATTAAATTTTCAAATGATTTATAGCTTAAATTTTGGTTTAAAGACAGGGGTCTCAGAGACACCTCGTAGTATATTTTACAGAAAAGTCACCTTGTAGGGAAGCAGCCTACTCACGCCGTATAAAATTCACATCAGTCTTTCCATTGTGTGCCAGCCAGTCTACTGTAACTAGCTCAGACGTCATAAATGTTGCGCAATACATTAAAAGTCAGGTAAATAACCTGAAACGTTTTTATTATGTCAGGACTAATACTAAATCAGTATGTGTTGAATATCAGTTCAATAACTTTAACCATTTTCGAAATTTGGACGTTTTTCTGTAGAAATCATTGGCGCAACTGAAAAGAGCTATAAACTTAAAAATTTATATTTATATTCCTTTTTCATAATAATTTAATGGAAACAGTATTCTGGATCTCACAAATTAAAATTTTAGTTGAAATTCATGATTTTCTGGTTTTGTCTTAAAAATTGAAGAAGTAAGATAGATTAAGTAGGTGAATAAATAAAGATAGGCAGTTTAAATTTAAGTAGAAGGGAGAGCCACTATAATCATAAAGATCTGAGAGGTTTCAACTGAATAACTATAAAACTATAACGATAGCGTATCTCCAAAGGGCAAGTTCAGAGCTCGTCTACTGCGTGTAGTGTAATTAAATTAATTCTCTCACCCAATATATTTGACTGAGCCACGTCAGACTTTTATTATGATTACTTATCTGTGTGCTGATTGCACATTTAAATTGAGAGCTTCATTGGCCATCAGCAAAGGAAGCAATAATTTATTCGATAACTTAAAGTGCTGCATTACTAGCCCAGCGGCTAGTCGGAAGAGCGAATTTAATCAGGCGTTCCCTTAGCCGTCAGCATCGCGGCTTTATATATAAGAACGCTGCGCGAGAAAGAAAGGCGCCGGCGACCACGCAGGAAGTGCATGCTCTCGTCCTCCCACCGAGAAGCCGACATGGGCACTCTGTGGGGGTGCTCACGTGGCGAGTTATCCTGGGTGTGAGGTGTGGAAGCGTGCCATCTCTCGCCAACGTGGCCAAACACCAGCGCCACGTCCGAAGAAGCCAGCAACGAGGCGGCCCGGCGTCTCCTTCGCGGCGGCAACTTCGGGGGCGCCCTCCGCCGTCCCGGCTGCGTCGGCTCCTCCTGCTCTTGCGGCATCCGAGGCTGTGCCGACACCCGGGGCTTCTGCGCCTACACCGCAGATTCTAGTGGCGGACCCGGGTACTGCCTCTCCCGGGACGTCGGCCGGACAGCGCCCCGCCAACCGCCGGCGCGGGGGTCGCCACCCTGTGGGTACCCAGCGCTCAGCACCGTCGGTAGAGCAGCACCAGGTGGACTCTCACAGCGACTCAGCCACGCCTCCCCCTTCCAGCGACGGGGCCGCGCCGGCTGCCTCCACCGCTGACCTGGCCAACCTCGTCGCGCAGCTCACTGCCCTGGTGACCAGTGCTACGAAGTTGATTGAAGTCCTGTCGCAGCAACTCTCCGCTTCAGTGCCGATGGCCTCTCCGGCCCCAACCGCTGTCAACACCCACCAGCTGCACCATGGGCAGCGTTAGAGGGCTCACGGTCGTCGCGTGGAACGCCAACGGCATCCGCACTCAAGCTGGCGAACTTCGCCAATTTCTTCGAGATGAAGCTGTCGACGTCTGCCTTATCAACGAAACCCATTTGAAGCCTGGGGTCGATGTCAGGGCAGCCAACTACTCCAGCTATTTCACGGATCGCCTGACGGCGGGTGGTGGGACAGCCGTTTACGCCCGCAATGGCATTCGTCATCACGTGACACAACTTCCACCACTGGCAACGCTGGAGGCACTGGTGTTGTCGTTCACACCTCGTCGGGCTCCATCACGTTCGTCGCTGCCTATCGACCGCCGTCTCGTCCACTGGACCCTGCTGACGTCGATGCTCTGTTCTCCTTGAGGGGGCAGGTGTTCGTCGCCGGGGACTTCAATAGTAAACATGTCTCCTGGAACTCCAGGATCACCAATGCCGCTGACCGCTGCCTGCTCCGGGTAGCAGTACGTCACCATGCGCTTGTGGTGCGGCTGTACGAACCGACAATCTTCCCTGCCCGTGGCCTACGGGATATAATCGACATCGCGGTCGTCAAGGACATCCCTCGTCAGATCACTGCCACGACGAGGAGTGCACTGTCTTCCGATCATGTCCCAATGGCTTTTGATATCGACTTAGACGCCCTGCAACAGCCTCGACGAGGCATCTCACTTGCTGGCGTCGACTGAGACAGGTTTCAAGCAGCAGTGACGGACTCACTCGCCGCCGCGCCGCCCCCTACGGAAGCTGGAGCGGACGCAGCACTTCTGCACTTCGCGGCAACCATGATCGACGCTGCCACTATAGCAACGCCGCCCTGACATGGCATCGCACTCCACCTGACTATTCCCGACAGCTACCGCCGGACGTCCTTGCGGCCATCACTGAGAAGAACCGGGTCTACCGGGAGTGGCAGAGGACAAGAAACGCCGACACCAAGCACCTCCTCAGCCAGATACGTCGGGAAATCCGGGCCGCCATTGACAACCATCGCAATCGTGACTGGACTAACAAGGTCGCCACCCTCTGTCTTGACGACGGTACGGCCTGGCAGATAACGAAGCGTTTCCTACGCCGCACGCACCGTATCCCTCCGCTGCTGGTCCATGGCCAGGCTGTCTGCGAACCGGCTGCGAAGGCTGATGACCTCGCAGACGTCTTTGAGGCTGCGTTTACGCCGATGGAAGACCCGACCGACGGTGTCCACGACGACCTAGTTGCTGACCGGCTCCCACGCTAATTGGAGGCAATCATCCTGCGTGGCCTGAACCCCAGGAAAGCTGCAGGCCCGGACGAAGTTTCCAACGCCCTACTCCAGAAGTTGCCTCCGGTGGCTCTCACTCATCTCGCGGACGCCTTTAATGTAATCCTCCGGTCCTGCAGTTTTCCTCAGTCCTGGAAGCATGCAGAGATCGTGGCGATTCCGAAGATGGGGAAGGATCTGCTTGAGCCCACGAACTACAGACCTATTGGTTTAGTGCCGGCCGTCTCCAAGGTCTTTGAAAGGGTGTACATCAGGCGGCTGCAGCGCCGCGTTGACGAGGAAGGCCTCCTGCCCGAAGAGCAGTTCGGCTTTCGCAGGGGCCACTCGGCCGTTTACCAACTCCTTTGGCTAGTGGAAGATGCGTTCGTCGCCTTGGAGCAGCGCGAGTTCTTCGGCGCGGTGTTCCTAGACGTGTCGCGTGCTTTCGACAGTGTGTGGCACCACGGCCTCTTATTCAAACTTTTTGAACTTGGGGTCCCGACGTCGCACGTCCGTCTCATCCGTTCCTATCTTGCCGATAGGACCTTCCATGTGCGGGCCGCGCATGGCTTGTCCTCCGTCCGCCGCATCAACGCCGGTGTGCCGCAGGGCTCGGTGGTGGGGCCACTCCTGTACTCCCTGTACACTTCTGATGCGCCGAAGATCGGCCGTGTGTGGCTCGCCCTGTACGCGGAACACGGCTCCCTATACGAGGAGCCTCAATGCCGCCGTCATGCGCCGCCGTCTGCAGCTCGCCGTTGACACCCTGGCAGCCTGGGCCGTCAAGTGGCGTCTACAATTCAATGGGGCCAAGACGCAGTTCCTGGTCGTCACCAGGCGACTCGTTCCTGCAGGTCTGCAACCCCTCACCGTCGGTGGCAGCCCTGTCCGGTGGCGTCTGACGGCG
Organism: Schistocerca gregaria; assembly: GCF_023897955.1. Classification (NCBI taxonomy): domain Eukaryota; kingdom Metazoa; phylum Arthropoda; class Insecta; order Orthoptera; family Acrididae; genus Schistocerca; species Schistocerca gregaria. Next base: position 1,055,520,969 of record NC_064920.1, read on the forward strand.
CATTACCTCGGCGTCACCAACGACCGCCGACTCACGTGGGTTCCGCACATCCGCGAAGTGAAGGCCAAAGTTCGGAACAGGCTCCGCTTCCTGTATCCGGTGCTGAACCAACCCCAGCTCCCAACTACCGCCGCGGCTGGGCATCACCCTGTACAAGGCGCTGCTCCGCCCTGTACTCCAATACGCCGCCGTCGTCTGGGGGAACGCCGCCGACACGAACCTGAAGAAGCTGGAGACACTGCAGAATCGCATCTTCGGCTGGCCTTACACCTGCCTTACGATTTCCCCACCGCTGATCTTCACGACATCGCGGAAGTACCTCTGCTCTGCGACCACTTCCAGACGACCGCCCGCACCTTTTGCGAACGTGCTGGCCGGTCGCACAACACCCAAATCCGGACACTGGGACGCAAACTGCCGCGCAGCGTCGCCACCCGCTGGCCACACCTGCTCGCTGCATAGCTAGCACTGCAGAACTGTGCTGAGGAGACACCCAAGAAGACAATCCACATGTGAAGACGCATTACATCGGTATGCATGGGAAGCAAAGCAATAACTGCTGCGAACTCCATCACACATCGGAGGACAAGTTATCTCCGTGCAGATCCACGCGAGAAAGAAAGGCCCCAGTTCTCTCCAGACGCTGATTAGCGCACCATCTGTGCCGGAAATAGCGTCGCGTCGATATTATTGCTATAAACAGCCTCGGATGCCGTAATAAGTTACTCAGGATATGCGTAACCATGAAATCATTTTCGAGTGAAGTGTTAATTCTGGGATGACTTTCATTATCTATCTTCAGTTCGCATATGTCGTATTTTCACGTGCCGCCGCGGGACAGACATTCTACCATTATTTAGCGTGGCGTTTGATGAACATTATCATCAGATTATGTCGAGCATTCACTTAAACATTTAATTTAAACAGTCATAGTTGCATCAGCGCATGAGACTCTGAACTGCACTGGTAGTTGGATTGTGTGGATTCTTTTTGGTCTGGGACTTTCAGAATATAGTGAACATTTTAGAGTGAATCGTTTTTGATTATGAATCCCAGACAATCTCCTAATTCCTCGGGGCTATAAGCTGTAGCTGTAAGTGTATTTCTCAGATGAAGTGGGCACTAGGAATTCTAATTACAGGCTTCACGTTTTGCTAATCACTTTCTGGTTGCCAATATTGTAGTTAGAGAGCCGGTGTTGAGAACAGCAAACAACAGCATTAATTAAATCATAGGAACATACATTCAATAACAAATATTTCCACTGGCCGCCCCACATATGTTGCTAATCGGCTGTCAAATGCATCTTCTCTACATTACATTCCACATCCACATTTATTATTTCAATTCAATAATTCCACCCGCCGCCCCACAACCTTGTGAGTTAATGGTTAAAATGTGTAGCTCTCCTAAAAGCGTCCTACAATCTTTATCTTAAAGTTATTATTGCCTACTTTAACCCAAATAAATAAATACTCGTCAGAGTTCACATTCTCCTTTCTTATAGTTGACAAAGAAAACAGCTTGTTTGGAACCAAGGTACCATACGTAATATTCGCTAGAAGTCCTATATTCTCTGCTATACTCCATGTCTTCCAACCCAAAATAATTGTATCAGGGAGAAGAGCTGTTGTTGTGCAGTGTTAATTCAGTGGTCCGCGAAAGAAATTTCATGGTGTTACAATTTATGGTTGCACATCTGTTTTCCTATAGACGTATTCGTCGTCAGTCAGTCAAAATTGTCCTTGGCTTTAGGTTTATGTCATAGCACGTGAAGACAGTAGATCTGCAACATGCAAAATGGATTACGAAGTAGACTGAATAAACGTACCACAACAATTGGTATGAACTGAAACTGCTGCTTAGTGCCTAAAATGGCAAAACAACTTAACATTCAGTTGATGTCGAAACAAAGCTGGATTTCTCATTGGATTAGTTTGGAGGAAGGTCCAAGGCCATGGTAGGAGAAACATTCTTTTGAACTAATTGAAGTCTTTGACTCTCACCCCTTTCGAATATGGGTCGGGTGTCTGGGCTGCAAGGCCACAACTCGTGGTCAACCATATGAAGCCAATAATCAAATTCAACCAAAATAGAGGAACCAACAACTGTGTCGATTTTCTGACAGAACATCTTTGATTACGAGTGACTTTTTGAGAGCCATTGATGTCTCAAGTCTGTAGTTAGGCTACTCATCTTGAAAATCGGGCTGCCGGAAGAGGATGTTTCCAGCCCCGACTCTGTTATCGGGCAGGGAGGCGCGACTGGCTTTGTTTCCAGGGATTTAGTTCGCCTGCGATAGATGGGACTTTCACCAGAGGGAGATCCGGTCTGCACGCGGTTCAGGTGGTAATTAATTAAAAATATACGACCAGGCTGGCACGTCCAGTTTGATGGCCTGGATTCTGCTCCGGCCGAGATTTTAATTATCTCCCTTTTATACCAAAATAATCACGTGGTCGATTTATTGGGCTGCGCCCCGGATTATGTTTGAAGGATGAACCTGCAAATGGCTTTTTAATCAATTGCAACGGCCCCGAATCTCTTATGCACATGATTAAAAGTCAACGTGCGGGAGTTGCGAAAACCTGTTTATGAGTGGACGGTGATTTGTGCTGTAATATCAGTTGTTCATTAACGTCTTACAGTTTCTTCTTTTTCCTGGGAATTACGCCTACTTAAAGTCGCTGAACCGATTTGACGCGGTTCTTCATCTCTCAGCTTGAGCCGCATTAAGACTTTCACATCACAAACCATATGCGGCCATAATTCGTCACTAAATTGTACGCCAAGAGAAAAACGAAAATTATTCCATTATATCCTACTTATTATGATATATAAATGAGTAGCAAACTTATATAGTAGCACATGGCATTACACAACGTATTCTCAATTATACAAACTGTTGAGGATTAGGTAAGGCTTTAATTTAAACATAAAGTTACCGACAGCGCATATTATTTAAAAGTGGTGATATTTTCCCTGCGTGGTTAACAGACGATGTTCAGTTATTTTGATTATTCTGTTCTTCAATCTGATCTGAGGCAACCTCGTCATCAAGACTTCAATCAGCCCTTCTTAAAGAGTAGGAGTTTCGTCCCAACTGGGCTCCTGGTGAGGCGTAGCGCCGTATAACGATCCTGCCTTGGAGGAGGTTAAGTGGGAGATGTGTTTCAGAGCTAGATAGTGACAGACGGTGACGAGAGACTGGATGCTCACGTAGTTTATGTATCAGCCGATAGAGGACAGTATTGGATAGGGGGACTGCGATTTTAGTTTCTATTGTGCCCACTAGAGTGCACTAAAGTAGTAGAATGTTTTTCATAAACTGTCGTAGTATTTTCATAAAGTATTATTATGTCTTTTTGTGTATGTAAAATGCTATAAATGTGTTTTAGCAGTATGGTTGATGTGTGAGTGTGGTTTAAGGTTAATATGAAGATAATTGTTTATCGAGTTATGTAGTAGGATTTTGTGTGGGAACATTTCGAAGACGTATGGATATGGAGAAAGGGGATTTTTGTAGAATAGAATTGTAAAGAAAGTATATGGTAAAGGGAAAGTTAATTCGGGTATAAATAACAGTAGTAAATAACTTTATGCATAAACAAAACTTCAGTATATTAGATAATTACGTCGGTAAAAAGTGCAGTCGTTAGGTTTAGTATTTGGCGATTTGTTACGGATTTAAAGCTTGGAATGACGCGGGAGTATGTTGTTTTGCTATTGGCTGTTAAGTAAACTGACCAATGGTAAAGCAATATTCTTCGCGCGTCTTTCTCGGCTGGTAGAGAAGACGTATTCTAGGAGTCGAAGCCTAGGCATGAAAGACATCGGACGTGTGCAGTAGTAGTTCCGATGAAAATGATAAGTTGCCGAATCTAGCAGTGTTTCATAGATCAAAAGTATTGGAAAGTGACGGCATAATTATTCCGATGGGCGTGTAGAAATTTCGGAATTTTTAAGTGAATTTTGTGACGAAAAAGACATATATTCCGCGTGGCGTATTGAACAGGTCGGTGGCTAAAACTGTGACTGCATTTGGTACCGACGGACTTAATATGTGGCGAGTATTTTTGTAGCTCTTACGTTTTCAGGAAATGCACCACAATAAACTCGCTAACGTGAGTGAATGGGATTGTGAGTGACTGTGTTAAGACTAGCACGGGCTTGGCAGTGATACTTGTTCACCTAAGTTTCAGAATATATTAATTGAGGACCAAATTTCCAACCTTTCATTTCATTTGATAACTTTCTCCCGAGTTTACTTGCAGGCTGGTTCACGTCGAAATACAGTAGGTTTCACTCGGCTTCCCTACTGATGATCTGCTGAGACAATGTTCACAGGTAGGTGCAGCTCCGTCGTAAAGGGACGGAAAGAACCGCGCCGCAGCACTGGCATTATATCTCCTACGCTATATAGTTATAAACTACTTTAGAAATATTTTTAATGGTTTTTTATCTGTAGTAGCTTGATATTACCATTCTAATCCTTAAAACCAAGTTCAAGAATAATTGGATAAATACAGAATGAAGTTGCTTGGCAGATTTCCAGGTCCGCTAGCATTACAAACTGGAAACATAACGCCGTCTCGCTTAGATCATTTTAATCTTGGTTGTAACCTGTATTTACTATGATATCGAATGTATTTCAAAATTTGCTTCCTTCTGAGAATGAATCTGAAATTCTAAATTGTACAATTGTATACACTAATGGTAGAGTAGTCATTTTCTCCTGACCAGAAAATCATTCTTAAACACAAAATATTTTATTTCCTATATATACAGCACAATTTAAATCTGTATCTACATAGATATTCCGTAAAGCCACTGTACATTGTTGTTTCCTTTCCTGCTCCACTCGCAAAAACATAGAGGGAAAAACTATACTCTATATGCCTCTGCATGAGCCCTAGTTTCTCATATCTTACCTTCCATGCTACTCTATCCTGTGTAAGCTTCTTCATCTCCCAGTACCTACTACAACCTACATCCTTCTGAATCTGCTTAGTGTATTCATCTCTTGGTCTCCCTCTACGATTTTCACCTCCACGCTGCCCTCCAATATTAATTTGGTGATCCTTTGATGCCTCAGAACATGTCCTACCAACCGATCAGTTCTTCTAGTCAAGTTGTACCACAAACTTTTCTTCTTCCCAATCCTATTCAATACCTCCTCATTAGTTATGTGTTCTACCCACCTGATCTTCAGCATTCTCCTGTAACACCACATTACGAAAGCTTCTATTCTCTTCTTGTCGAAACTATTTATCGTCCATACATGGCTACATTCCATACAAATACTTTCAGAAACGACTTCCTGACACTTAAATCTATACTCAATGTTAACAAATTTCTCTTCTTCAGAAACGCTTTCCTTGCCATTGCCAGTCTACATTTTATATCCGCTCTACTTCGACCATCATCAGTTATTTTGCTCCCCAAATAGCAAAACTCCTTTACTACTTTAAACGTCTCATTTCCTAATCTGATTCCCTCAGCATCACCCGACTTAATTCGACTACATTCCATTATCCTCGATTTGCTTTTGTTGATGTTCATCTTATATCCTCCTTTCAAGACACTGTCCATTCCGTTCAACTGCTCTTCCAAGTCCTTGACTGTCTCTGTCAGAATTTCAATGTCACCGGCGAATCTCAAAGTTTTTATTTCTTCTCCATGGATTTTAATACCTAATCCAAATTTTTCTTTTCTTTCCTTCACTGCTTGCTCAATTTACAGATTGAATAACATCGGGGAGAGGCTATAACCCTGTCTCACTCCCTTCCTAAGTACTGCTTCCCTTTCATGTCCCTCGACTCTTATAACTGCTTTCTCGTTTCTGTACAAATTGTAAACAGCCTTTCGCTCCCTGTATTTTACCCCTTCCACCTTCAGTATTTGGAAGAAAGTACTCCAGTCAACATTTTCAAAAGCTTTCTCTAAGTCTGCAAATGCTAGAAATGTAGGTTTGCCTTTCCTTAATCTAGCTTCTAAGATAAGTCGTAGGGTCAGTTCCAATATTTCTACGGAATCCAAACTGATCTTCCCAGACGTCGGCTTCTATTAGTTTTTCCATTCGCCTGTAAAGAATTCGTGTTAGTATTTTTCAGCCGTGATTTATTAAACTGATACTTCGGTAACTTTCGCATCTGTCAACACCTGCTTTATTTGAGATTGGAATTATTATATTCTGGCTCTCCCAAGGCTGTCAGTAGTTCTAATGGAATGTTTTCTACTCCCGGGGCCTTCTTTCGACTCGGTCTTTCAGTGCTCAGTCAAACTCTTCGAACCTACCGGTAACAAATCTAGCAGCCCACCTCTGAAATGCTCTGACGTCCTCCTCCAAACAGTACTGGTGCGGATCAAACACTCGAGCATTATTAGAGAGTAGGACGTACCGGACTCCTATATCGGTCTCCTTTACAGATGAACCACACTTCCCCAAAATTCTCCCAACAAACGGAAGTCGAGCATTTTCCTTCCCTACCCCAGTCCTTACGTGCTCGTTCCATTTCATATCGCTGTGCAAGGTTTCGCCCAGATATTTATACGACGTGACGGTGTCAAGCAGTGCACTACTAATTCTGTATCGTAACAGTATACGTTTGTTTTTCCTACACATCTGCATTAAATTACAGTTTTTCACTGTCAGCTGTCACTCATCACACCAACTAAAAATCTTGTCTAAGTCATCTTCTATCCTCCAACAGTCCCTCAGCTTCGATAACTTACCGTAAACCGCAGCGTCATCAGCAAACAATCCCAGATTGCTGCCCATTCCGTCCGTCAAATCATTTATCTGTTTAGAGACCAACAGCAGTCTTATTACACTCACCTCGGGCATTTTTGATGATACCCTTGTCTCTGGTGAACACTCGCCGTCGAGGGCAACATAAACGTTGCTTAAGAAGTCTTCGAGCCACTCACATATTTGCGAACGTTTCCATATGACCGTACCTCCGCTTACAGACTGCAACGGGACAACGTGTCAAATGCTTTCTGGAATTTTGCTGTTGTCTTTCAGCCATAGTTCGCAGTGTATTGTGTGAGAAAAGGCACGAGCGATGCTACCTAAAACCACGCTGATTCGTGTCTCATGATGTGACCCTTCTAATATACAGGAGTCACTTGCGCTTGGGACTTTGTGCTGCACGAGAGGTCCTCGATAAACGCAAGCTAGTTAAACGCTCAATGCTGTAGAGTACTCTTTGTAAAACGGAACTGGGATTCCATCTGGACCTCGTGACTTGTTTGTTTTCAAATCTTTCGGTTGTTTCTCTACGCCAGGGATGCTTATTACTTTTTCGTCCATACGGAATTCTGTCCGACGATCAAATGACGGCACGTTTGTACGATTCTGCCGTTTGAACGATTTCTTGAACCGAAATTTAAAGCATCGGCTTTCGTTTTGCTATCTTCAATTGCCACACCAGACTGGTCAACAAGGGACTGAATGGAAGCATTTAGTGCTGTTACACATGACCAGAATTTTGTCGGGTTATAACACTACCGTCTACTACTGCTATACTCTGACCTTAAAGTAGGAGGCAGGTCGTGAAATATAACTATCTAGTTAAAACAATTATGGTATAAAGCAACAGAGCAGTGTTACCCTCTGAGAGGAATTTTGTTGTGTTGACTGACTTGTACCTAACGGGGGTGGCTTATCGGAAATGAAAGTCAGAATTGCGTAAATATTTGAACAGTAACAAACAAAACTTTTGCCTATCTGCACTGTTTAACGGATAAAGAAAGCGGTCGCCAGCCTAATTAGGCAAGAGAATGATTAACATTCTTGTTCAAGAAAATAGTTATTAGTAACTTTAACGGATAAACACAACCTATACTTTGTCACACCCGAGTGCAATGAACTCAGACACATACATATGTTTACGGTAAGATTGAAACTAACAGCTAGAGCAGCACAAACTATTGGCAAAAATATAACAGATACCGAAACACACTATTACTTTCAGGGCTTGTTACTATTAACATTAACTGCAGGATCATAAATTGGACATAGGTTAAGTCTCTCTCAGTTAAATACTTTACTATTTAAAATGGGAGTTAATTGGAATCCACTATCAGGTTGCTTCTCACTATCTTTTGAATAAAGAAATTATGGTTTTCATAAATAGTGGTCTTCCCGTTACTCGTTATCTAGCATTAACACAATAGACAAACTGTGGATCCTGTTATACTATTAATATGCACTTCCAATACACAAGAGAGACAAACACTTAGCATTCATGAACATATAATTTCCTACTATTGCGGTTTTCCACTTTTACTACAGTGAAACACAATGTTGACAAATTTGCAATAAACTGACTCACCTTTTTAAAACTTGCTACAGGTAGGCCTATGACCATTAACTAAGCAAAACTTTATAAGCCTCAATTTTAAGAACTTTAATTTATAAAAGAAACAGAAAATTGTCTTTATTACCACAGTCTTCTACTTTCAAGTAAATGATTAAATAGGTGATCTTGAAACTTCACAAAACTACATTTACTGCCTCCCACAATTTCACTAAATCCACAGTAAATCTGAATATTCCCATCTCATCTAAGATCAAACAACATTATGTAGTTAACTAACTTTGAGGCTTTAATTTTTTCCACAAAATAGGACACTCGGTAATCATAGTTCAAATGGAGAGGAACCTGAGAGGTGTTGAGAAAGGGGAAAAAATCAAGGGAGGTACATAAATTCAGTTATAAGTTACCTTATATTTGTGCACACTAAATCGCCCAATAAGCTGATCCTTCACTGTACATTATTATAGTACTCCTTTACAGTGATTGCAATGTGGTGGCAACTGCATGTTGGTAGGTGGATTTGCAGGCAGAATTGCTGGACTCTGTCCCTTCTTGGTGGCGATGATGGATACCAATTCCAGAATCGTTCCAGCTATTTATCCATCCATCAGAGGCATTCGAAAGTAGCAGAAAAAGCCTCTCTCGGAACCAGCACAACATACAACTTTTACATGGCAGTGCACACTTTGGTAGCTCATCCCTGACTGCCTCTTGTTCCACCTTTCCTACCTAGGCTAACCACAACTTGCGCGCGCTACTAAGTTCCGTTTCCGAGGGGAACCACACTATCTCTTCCATACAGAATAATTAAGAACCCTAAGTGAGGTTTACATAACAGCAACCAAACACATTAAATAAAACAGAACATTTGCACATATTGACATTTCTACAAAAAAATACTGACACAGAAATTACAGTTATATACAGTAACTTTTGTTCCCTCCAAATGGACAAAGAATTTAAATGACAGATATACTACATTGCATAAAATCAAATCATGACATCAAAGGTTTTACAAAGAAAAGAGTATACAATTTTGTGTTATCGATTCAATTAAACACATTTACGGAAGCTCAACGATGTAACATTAAATAAAACAAAAGCAAAATAAATCAGTAGAGTATTAGAGATATGGTGTTACAGGGTTCTCTGCCGGATCATTTGCTAAGGTATGACGGTGATACTTGTTCCATGCTTCGATCATAGACCTTTTCACAGACCAACGAATCTCTATTAACCTTTGCTTGTCGTCATCTGTGCGTTCTCTTTTGAACCGAAAGTGTAACAGACTCCGCTTCCTCAGCATCTTCCGAATTTCGTTATTAAACGACGACGGGTCTTTTCCATCCTTTATCCGCTAACTAGACAGATAACCGTCCGGACAGTATTGCTCTCACACTCATCGTAAAATCAAGCCACTACAGTAAATGCTAATCTCAAACACATTGTTCTGCACAAACAACATAGTAATACATACTGCAGTGACGTTAACGTACAGAAGGGTCACGCTGAATGAGTCTTATAAAACGAACACGTTTACAAGTTGGATACCTTGGTGGTAACTCAGACGCATTTGGATGAAATATTCATTAATGTGCCGGATAGTAGCTTTCTGAATAGTGAATAAATACACAGAATTGTGGTGCTGAAAACGGTGGGAGTGGAAAGTGGCTGGGGAATTGTAAGTACTTAACAAGATTTAAACAAATTTGTTAGCAACAGAATTCAGTACATGAGAATACATGAGTATACTAAAAACACGAGAAGAATGACCATAAAGCAATCCAAAAACACGCATTAACTTAGTATCCAACATAAGACGCCAAACGGTAAAATTGTTGTCCTTCTAATCAATTTTAGCATCAGGCTAGCAACGGCTAGGCAACAGTACCACTTATTACTACACAATCTGGAAGGAAAGACAAGGAAAATAAAATAGCAAGTTTCAAGCTCAGTAGACAAATCCAGAACTAAACGTACTAGAGCCGACATCCCAAGCTCCAAAACCAGTATAAATAAAATAAATGAACAACAGAAATAGTAAAATAAATAATGAAAGCACATTGCACTAGGTTACATAGTGACGGTCAGAGGACAAACCAGTTAAGACCAGTAATTCAACAAAGACCAGCAGCCTCGAAGATGGCTCTGAGCACTATGGGACTTAACTGCTGTGGTCATCAGTCCCCTAGAACTTAGAACTACTTATACCTAACTAACCTAAGGACACCACACACATCCATGACCGAGGCAGGATTCGAACCTGCGTTCCGGACTGAGAGCCTAGAACCGCTAGACCACCGCGGCCGGCGCAGCCTCGAAGTGTGGAAGGTAAAACATTTAGGCACAATTAACAATTTTGAAAGGTACACACTTAGAGTTAATTCGCGCAAAATCTACTCCTACTAAGAGTTACAACTCTAGACCTCCCAGCAGTCCTGAGGTTATGGCTTAAGCTGAAACTCAGCCAGATACAGGCTTGTCCAGCTGGTCCCCGTCGCAATCGCTCGCTTGTTGTTGCTCTTCCTGGTTGGCTCCCTGCGTGACTCACCAGTCTCCAGTGAGGCACAGGATAGAGAATGTACAGGATGAAAACTCGGCGGCAATCCAAACGCTAAGATTTAGTATACATGCTTCAAGTCTGCCATATTGAAACCGAGTAAACAGCTGTGACTGAAGACAGAGGACGAGGGATACTTTTTATTTAATTGCGCATCTTAGCTGCTGCCCTTACCTTCAAGTAAAAATTTGTTTCATGTACTGATAAAGTTAAAATATATAATCAGCAACAGTAAGAGAAAAGACAACACAGAAAAATCACTAGCGGATCCCACAAGGCGACTCACAGCACTACGTGATAAAAAATGAGTTTCTCGATTTACTTTCTGCAAACAACAGAAGCTTATTAAAGCTGCAAGAAATACTGTATGTAAATGAAGCAAAGTGACATCAACTCCTGGAACCAGTTTTTTGGTAGAAATTCTCCTTTTCCTTTTAAAAAATTTAAAACGTCTCGATACGCATTGGGGCATTTTCTGCACAACATTCGATTCTGAGTAAACTAATAGGTGCGTGAAATTGATTTTTTCCGTATCTTGTCGTTTCGTGTTTATTTTTTTAAAAAAAATACTGTCATGGTTATTGTGATACTTCATTTCCTAATACTCTGCAGCAAAAAACTTGAAGGGTTTTCAGTGGAAAAGGTGACACGCTGACTGATGACGCAAAGTGTAACTAGCCTGCAGCTGAGTCATGAACAGTTATTGAAAACAGATGTAGGGCTACACTTAGCCATTGCGGTGTATTCTTGTACTTATTGCTGGAAGAAATTGATGAAGAAGAAGACATTCTACACGAACATTTAGATAAGGGGAGAAGCTTATATTTAGGGGAAAGCTTAACAAAAATTTGTTTGCCACACTTATCAGTCGTTATTTATTAAAAGAATATGATTCATATTACATAATATGTTAGAGGTAACTTAGAGGTATGCGTCTGATTCAAAACATTTGCGTAAATTTAATTTCAATGCGGCCTGCAGTCTTCATTTAAAGTAATACTTATGTCAATTCGAAATAAATTGTCTGACTGCGAATAGCTTGAAATCAGCGATGTTAGGCATAGATAATACGGCTTATCAATGACATGTGAAAATCTGGGCCGCACCGGTACTCGAACCCTGATCTCCAGCCATCCCGAGAAGCCACCTTAACCATTTTGGCTATCCGTGCACGCCAGTTTATTTCGAATTAATTTCGGACGGCTGTCAATCTTCAGTAATGATTGTTCATCCAGACCTCTGAGTAAATAATATCTACGTGTTACTTTTAAGGCCGAGCGGTTCTAGGCGCTTCAGCCTGGAACCGCGCGACCGGCCTCGGGCATGGATGTGTGTCATGGCCTTAGGTTTAAGTAGTTCTAAGTCCAGGGGGCTGATGGCCTCAGATGGTAAGTGCCATAGTGCTCAGAGCCATTTGAGCCATTTGAGCCATTTGTTACTTTCAAGTTTAAAATATGAATTAAATTTCCAGCATTGATACAAACACAGCAACTTCTGCAGAATGTCCATTAACAGCTATTTCTGCTTGGAAGTGAACTTGACTTATCAGCAAGTCCCAGAAAAGAAAAATTAAGAAGTAAAACAAAATTACCTCGAAGAAAAGATCGATATTTGCAAAACAAAATACACTCCTGGAAATGGAAAAAAGAACACATTGACACCGGTGTGCCAGACCCACCATACTTGCTCCGGACACTGCGAGAGGTCTGTACAAGCAATGATCACACGCACGGCACAGCGGACACACCAGGAACCGCGGTGTTGGCCGTCGAATGGCGCTAGCTGCGCAGCATTTGTGCACCGCCGCCGTCAGTGTCAGCCAGTTTGCCGTGGCATACGGAGCTCCATCGCAGTCTTTAACACTGGTAGCATGTCGCGACAGCGTGGACGTGAACCGTATGTGCAGTTGACGGACTTTGAGCGAAGGCGTATAGTGGGCATGCGGGAGGCCGGGTGGACGTACCGCCGAATTGCTCAACACGTGGGGCGTGAGGTCTCCACAGTACATCGATGTTGTCGCCAGTGGTCGGGGGAAGGTGCACGTGCCCGTCGACCTGGGACCGGACCGCAGCGACGCACGGATGCACGCCAAGACCGTAGGATCCTACGCAGTGCCGTAGGGGACCGCACCGCCACTTCCCAGCAAATTAGGGACACTGTTGCTCCTGGGGTATCGGCGAGGACCATTCGCAACCGTCTCCATTAAGCTGGGCTACGGTCCCGCACTCCGTTAGGCCGTCTTCCGCTCACGCCCCAACATCGTGCAGCCCGCCTCCAGTGGTGTCGCGACAGGCGTGAATGGAGGGACGAATGGAGACGTGTCGTCTTCTGCGATGAGCGTCGCTTCTTCCTTGGTGCCAATGATGGTCGTATGCGTGTTTGGCGCCGTGCAGGTGAGCGCCACAATCAGCACTGCATACGACCGAGGCACACAGGGCCAACACCCGGCATCATGGTGTGGGAAGCGATCTCCTACACTGGCCGTACACCTCTGGTGATCGTCGAGGGGACACTGAATAGTGCACGGTACATCCAAACCGTCATTGAACCCATCGTTCTACCATTACTAGACCGGCAAGGGAACTTGCTGTTCCAACAGGACAATGCACGTCCGCATGTATCCCGTGCCACCCAACGTGCTCCAAAAGATGTAAGTCAACTCACCTGGTCAGCAAGATCTCCGGATCTGTCCCCCATTGAGCATGTTTGGGACTGGATGAAGCGTCGTCGCACGCTTTCTGCACGTCCAGCACGAACGCTGGTCCAACTGAGGCGCCAGGTGGAAATGGCATGGCAAGCCGTTCCACAGGACTACATCCAGCATCTCTACGATCGTCTCCATGGGAGAATAGCAGCCTGCATTGCTGCGAAAGGTGGATATACACTGTACTAGTGCCGACATTGTGCATGCTCTGTTGCCTGTGTCTATGTGCCTGTGGTTGTGTCAGTGTGATCATGTGATATATCTGACTCCAGGAATGTGTCAATAAAGTTTCCCCTTCCTGGGACAATGAATTCACGGTGTTCTTATTTCAATTTCCAGGAGTGTAGCTTCACTGTCATCTGAATCTCAAAGTAGCGGTATTTCACATTTAACAAATATGGACGGTAAGGAATTGAAAAGCTTATGTGATAAGATTTTTAGTAAATATTTATCACAACTTGTTTGATAAGCGTTTCCTTTCGTAAAAGTTTTCATTTAGCCGGTCAGATTATTTCCGCTTTGTAAGAATGTCCATTTTGAACCGTAATAGTCAGCAGCTATCCTTTTATGTGTACTCGGTTTCAATACGGCGTCGAGCGCAATTTTTGACTTGATACAAATCAAAGGAACCGCCTTCTGACTTCCTTTCTGCACTCTCTCTGTTCTGTGACTGAGGTTCCTCGCAGCTCCAGAATGGCGGCGTTCGCGATCTAGCGCTGCGTTTCAAGCGAACTCCGGGTGACTCTGGTCACCATGTTCCTCTTTCGCTTTAACCATACCTGATTGCTTAACCCCTATGTGATTGCGGCGTGAAGTAGCATAGCGACCACATTGCCTTCGGCTGTTCACCGCGGCGCCGTGTAACAACCAATATCCTGCAGTGTTTAGTGCTTCATGTGCAACAACTTCTTATGTTAATAACGACGCCTCTCACTACTCTTGATTTGTCACTGTACAACCATATGTATAACTTTTTAGCGGCAAAGGATATTAGTGCATGATTACTATGTTTACAACATGTGTCAGTATTCAAAGTCGTGCATGAGTGTATTTGTATGTGTGACTCTATGTGTCAGTTAATTGGTTGCATTTCATGTAACAAAGGCTAATTGAGAGAATCATGTTCGAAGGATATGTATGAGAATAAAAATTTTGGGTGACCAGCTGAGGAGTCAATGTTGAGAAACAACAGTGTGCAACAGAATTAAAGGACCACTTTTTCGAAATCACGTAATTGTCTGTCATTCCGGCGTATAAGTTTGAAATTCAGTCTAAAGGCGACTACAACCTTCAACTAGAACAGTGCAAAGGCCAGTGGCTTCGCTCTCGGTCTCGGCAAAGCTTCAGACTGAAAGGTGTCACATACAGGGTGGTCCATTGATCATGACAGGGCCAAATATCTCACGAAATAAGCGTCAAACGAAAGAGCTGTAAAAAACGAAACTCGGCCAGCTTGAAGGGGGAAAACAGATGGCGTTGTCAATGCATGTGGGAACATTACGGAAGGCGAACTACTCGCTGTTGAGAGGAATGTCGTTACACGTATTGCCAAATGCATTGAGGTCGACGGACATCATTTTGAGCATTTATTGCAGTAATGTGGTATTTACAGGTAATCACGCTGTAACAGCATGCGTTCTCAGAAATGATAAGTTCACAGAGGTACATGTATCACATTGGAACAACCGAAATGAAATGTTCAAACGTACCTACGTTCTGTATTTTAATTTAAAAAACCTACCTGTTACCAAGAGTTTGTCTAAAATTGTGAGCCATATGTTTGTGACTATTGCAGATCCACAAAGCGAAAAAAAGTGGTCAAACTGAAATATTCATATTTCTTTACGTACTACACGTAAATGTAATGAAAATGGGGGTTCGTATTTAAAAAAAAAAGGCAGTTGATATACGTTTGACCTATGGCAGCGCCATCTAGCGGGCCAACCATAGCACCATCTGCTTTCTCCCTTCAAGCTAGACAAGTTTCGTTCTTTGTAGGTTTTTCGTTTGACGCTTATTTCGTGAGATATTTAGCCCGGTCACAATCAATGTACCACCTTGTATATGATGAAATGGCAGAGCTCAGAAGTTCATGTGCCTGGCAGAGGGTTCATCGAACCACCTTCCCGTGCGGTTCTAGTCTCTACAGTCTTGAGCCGAGCGACCGCTGTGGTCGCAGGTTCGAATCCTGCCTCGGGCATGGATGTGTGTGAGATCCTTAGGTTAGTTAGGTTTAATTAGTTCTAAGTTCTAGGCGACTGATGACCACAGACGTTAAGTCGCATAGTGCTCAGAGCCATTTGAACCACCTTCAATATTCTCTATTATTCCAATCTCGTATAGCGCGCAGAAAGAATGAACACATATATCTTTCCGTACGAGCTCTGATTTCCCTTATTTTATCGTGGTGATCATTCCTCCCTATGCAGGTCGGTGTAAAAATATATTTTCGCATTCTGAGGAGAAAGTTTCTGATTGGAATTTCGTGAGAAGATTCCGTCGCAACGAATAACGCCTTTGTTTTAATGATGTCAAGCCGAAATCCTGTATCATTTTTGTGACACTCCCTACCATATTTCGCGATAATACAAAACGTGCTGCCTTTCTTTGAACTTTTTCGATGTACTCCGTCAGTCCTAGCTAGTAAGGATCCCACACCCCGCAGCAGTATTCTAAATGACGACATACAAGCGTAGTGTAGGCAGTCTCCTTAGTAGGTCTGTCACATTTTCTAAGTTTCCTGCCAATAAAACGCAGTCTTTGGTTAGCCTTCACCGCAACGTTTTTTATGTGTTACTTCCAATTTTTAAGTTGTTCGTAATTGTAATACCTAGGTATTTAGTTGCATTTACGGCTTTTAGATTAGACTGATTTATCGTGTAACCGAAGTTTAACGACTTCCATTTAGCACTCATGTAGACGACCTCACACTTTTCGTTATTTAGGGTCAACTGCCACTTTTCGCACCATTCAGATATCTTTTCTAAATCTTTTTGCAGTTTTATCTTCTGATAATTTTATTAGTCGATAAATGACAGCGTCATCTGCAAACAATGGAAGACGGCTGCTCAAATTGTCTCCCAAATCGTTTATATACATAAGGAACAGCAAAGGGACCTTGGGGAACATCTGAAATCACTTGTGTTTTACTCGATGACTTTCCGTCAGTTACTATGAACTGTGACCTCTCTGACACGAAATCACAAATCTAGTCACTTAACTCAGACGATAGTCCATAACCACGCAATTTCACTATGAGCCGCTGGCATGGTACCATATCATAGCCTTCCGAAAATCCAGAAATACGGAATCGATCTGAAGTCCATTGTCAATAGCACTCAACACTTGATGTGAATAAAAAGATAGTTGTGTTTCACAGGAACGCGGTTTTCTAAACCCATGTTGACTGTGGATTAATGATTTCGCAATTGGCTCCAAATTTCACCACAGCTATGCGCCCAACGCCACCGTGGACACGTTGCACAGTGGATAGGTTATCACTGACCCTGTTACCTTCATGTCACCCCTTCTTCTGACGCCTCTATGATGGAAGTAAGAACTGCGATGCCCAGTGTTAAAATCTCGCGGTTTTCTTGCGGTTGCCTGCCTTTCTTCGGGGGTGTTGATTCCCACACATTTTGCGGTTGACATTCCGCAATACGATGAGCAACACGAACACTTTCTTGAAAACCTCTGTCGCTGTTGACACCTCAAGGGAGAGTCAGCCCTTCTCGGTGGACATTACAGGGCTGCAACTCCACTGAAAGTGATCTCACCTCATTGGTGTGCATTGCCACCACAATGTATGCTCTGACGTGTAGCGTGAAACCATAAGGGACCGTCCTAGTCCATTCGACGAAATTTGAACCTGATCCGAGGAAGCAGAGGGTTCTTATGCTTCTTCAGTGCTGCTGTTTCATGCCCTCGCGTGTTGTGAACGCGGAGGTATGCGAAATTGTCACATGGGTGAATAATCACTTAAGGCAAATGCCAGGATGTTCCCTTCGAAAGGGCGTAGCTGATTTCCTTCCACATCCTTCTCTGATCCGATCTTGTGCTCTGTGTCTAACGACCTCGTTGTCGATATGATGTAAAACACTTATCTCCTCCTCCTCCTCCTCTCCTTAGAGAGAAAACCTACGAAATAATCGTAGGCTCCTGCAGGCAGGCAACTGGTATTAGAGATGTATTAAGTGGGAAGTGGATGGCTACCTGCAGGCGCCTGAGACTACATCACAAAAAAATGGTTCAAATGGCTCTGAGCACTATGTGACTTAACTTCTGAGTTCATCAGTCCCCTAGAACTTAGAACTACTTAAACCTAACTAATCCAAGGACATCACACACATCTATGCCCGAGGCAGGATTCGAACCTGCGACCGTAGCGGTCGCCCGGTTCCAGACTGTAGTGCCTCGAACCGCTTGGCCACCCCGACCGGCACTACAACACAGGTATCCTCTGCAAAGCTATATATATATATATATATATATATATATATATATATATATATATATATATATATATATAATTCTCATTAAATGTGGGTGGGTGCTACGGAGGGTTTACCGACCTGCGGAGTACCATAAGAACACTTTACTGTCGTATTCAAGCATTTGTCAATTTGCACACATCCATGATCAAGCGACAAGGTTGTGTGTAATAGGACACCAAAAAAGCATAAGGACGCTTGGCTGATTCACATCACCTTCAGATTTCGTCGAACTTTTCTGAACGGTCCCTAGTGGTTCAGTCCTTTACACCTGAGCAAAAATTGCCGTCATACTTCACTCTAAAGGGTTGAGATAGCGTTCGATGGGGTTGTAGCCCCGCGGTGTCTATCGGCAAGTGTTGAATCACTTAGGAGGTGCCGAAAAAGCAAAAAGGTTTTCAAGAACGTGTTCCTCTTGCTCGTAGCACTGCGGACTGTTGTTTTCGACCGCGAAATGTGTGCCAATCAGCGTCCCAAGGGAACACGTGGTTTTACTGACACCCTTTAGGCGCCCCGCGGTTTGAGGCATCATGTCACGGACTGCGCGGCCCCTCCCGTCGGAGGTTCGAGTCCTCCCTCGGGCATGGGTGTGTGTGTTGTTCTTAGCATAAGTTACTTTAAGTTAGATTAAGTAGTGTGTAAGTCTAGGGACCGATGACATAAGCAGTTTGATCCCTTAGGAATTCACGACACATTTAAACCCTTTAGGCTACCCCCACCCCCCACGAGGTCTTCTTTAATCTGAGCGGCAGCGGCGGTGTGTCTGAAATGTTCTCCTCGGCCACCCATAAGGCTATCGCGTGATTTGAACACTGGGCTTCGCATTGCAGACCTCCGTCGCAGAGACCTCAAAAGAAGGGGTCACATGTGGCTAAGAGGGGCTGTGACGACCTTCCCACCGTGTAACACGTCCATCGTGGCGTAGGGAATGCTTTGATGAAACTGAATGTACTCCTACATCCATTATGCATATTTCCGTACAGGGGAGACATTTTACTCGAAAGTCACTTGCCCGGTGTCTGAGAATAATTACGATGTTGCATATCCTTGTTACTCCGAACTACGTTGTACTGATCCTTCGGATATGCATACATGTCCAAAGGAACCGGCGACTACAGCCGTCATTAAATACAGGAAATGTATTCCCTGACGACGGTGAAAATTTATGCCGAATCTGGACCGGAAACCGGATTTACCGCTTACTGCATGCAGTTGCCTTACCATTAGGCTATCCGAGCACGACTCACAGACTCAAACTTCACTGTGTCTGAGGGATCATTACATTGTAATTCGGAATAATACAGAGGATGAAACATGGTGTCGTACTGGAACTTGGTCTAACGACTAAGTAGCAACGTTACTTGCTCCCAAAGATATTAATAAGGGTGATTAGCGTCACCCTCCCTCCCATTCTATTATAGGTCAATTTTACCTAAAACATGGGACACGACAAGAGGACATGTCGGAGAGTAACTCCGACACTCTTAGTGGGAACTGTAGAGGGCAAAAGTTGCAGGTGAAGGCAAAGATTGGAATATACAGAGTGATTCGTAATTCTTATTACAGGCTTCTAGAAGTTATACAGGTTGCTCAGAAATTCCGGTTACAAACTTCTAGGACTTAGAGATGGACGTGAGTACGCAATATTGTGAATAGGATCCCAAGTATGGAAACGGTTTCATTTCAGGTGTTTAAGTCATCCACTTCTGCTTGAGGAACGGAATTACGCATGGCGTAGTACAATTATTAGATAAAAATTCGAATGGAAACGTTATGAAACATCCATTTATCACTTAAGCACACTTTTTTGGATTAATACTTAAACATTAAGTGTTTACATTAATCAAAAACAAAAAAGAACGCAACATACTGTACGCACAGAACAGTGCTCATGCATTATAACAGCGGCTCGATGTGGCGACCACCGACGTTGCTACAGACACTGAACGAAGCGTGTTCTGGTACATACTCTTCATCCCGTCTGGATGTTCTTCAGCTTCTAGTGCAGCAGCCAGAACTCGTGCCAGCAGAGCTTCCTGTAACGGAAATTTCCGTACGCCATGTAGACGGAACTTTAAAGACAATGTTTTGATAAGGAAGACATGTCCGGAGATGTAACGTTTGACAATAAGATATCATTACTCTCAAATCTACCACTTCTCGGTACTCACGGAAACTGAGAAGAGGGCACCGTCGTATGACATCTGCTACAATGGCTGCGACAAACTGATACGCTCGCGTTTATTGTGGGTGGCAGTGGTGCAGACGGACGAACAACATTCTGTACTTTGAAGAGGACGTACCTCATGGCGTAGACGAGAACCTGACGGCGAGTATTCCAAACACTGCCTATTTCACGGACTCCTGTAGAGCACATACATCAGACTTCATAGTCTCCGCCGTGTGCGTACCTCAACAAATTTTAGTAACTTACAAAATATTAATATTTCATTTCACAGAGCGTTCAAAATTAAAGTTCTAAGTTCGAAACGCTGTACAAAGAAAATCAGTGCTCTGAACGACGTCACATTTGAACAGGATATTACTGACGCAATGGTTAAACGTCATAGCGAAAAAACCGATAATTTTACTACTAGACGACGCTGTAAGCGTCTTAACATAAATGGGGTAGGCTACAAGTGGTAGATGAATCGCAGTATCCCGACTACGTCTGCGTCTACATCTACGTGACTACTCTGCTCTTCACAATAAAGTGCCTGGCAGAGGGTTCAGTGAACCACATTCAAGCTGTCGCTCTACCGTTCCACTCTCGAACAGCACGCGGGAAAAACGAGCACTTAAATTTTTCTGTGCGGGACCTGATTTCTACTATGTTATCGTGATGATCATTTCACCCTATGTAGGTGGGTGCCAACAGAACGTTTTCGCAATCGGAGGAGAAAACTGGTGATTGAAATTTCATGAGTGGATCCCGTCGCAACGAGAAACGCCTTTGTCTTAGTGATTGCCACTCCAATTTACGTATCATGTCTGCGACACTATGTTCCCTATTTTGCAATAATACAAAACTAGCTGCCCTTCTTTTTACTTTTTCGATGTCATCCGTCATTCCCACCTGATGCGGATCCCACACTGCACAGCAATATTCCAAAATAGGGCAGACAAGCATGGTGTGAGCAGTCTCTTTAGTAGACCTGTTGCACCTTCCAAGTGTTTTTCTAATGAATCGCAGTCTTTGGTTTGCTGTACCCACAATATTATCTATGTGGTCGTTCCAATTTAGGTTATTTGTAACTGTAATCCTTAAGTATTTAGTTTAATTTACAGCTTTCAGATTTGTGTGACTTATCGCGCAATCGAAATTTAGGTGATTTCTTTTAGTACTCATGTGAATAACTTCACACTTTTCCTTATTCAGGGTCAATTGTCACTTATTGCACCGTACAGATATCTTATGTAAATAATTTTGCAAGTCGTTTTGATCATCTGATGACTTTAGAAGACGGTAAATGACAGTATCATCTGCAAAAAATCTAAGACGGCTACTCACATGTCTCCTATGTCGTTAATATAGATCAGGAATAATAGAGGGCCTACAACACTTCCTTGTGGAACGCCGGATATTACTTCAATTTTACTCAGTGACTTTCTGTCTATTTCTAAGAACTGTAACCTTTCTGACAGGAAATCACGAATCCAGTCGCACAACTAAGGCGTTACTCCATAGACACGCAGTTTGGTTAGAAGACGCTTGTGAGGAACGGTGTCGAAACCCTTCTGTAAATCTAAAAATATGGAATCAATTTGACGTCCCTTGTCGACAGGACTTATTACTTCATAAGTATAAAGGGCTAGTTGTGTTTCACAAGAACGATATTTTCAGAAACCGTGCTATGTGGCAACAAATCGTTTTCGTCGAGGTACTTCATAATGTTCGAATACAGTATATGTTCCAAAACCCTACTGCAAATCGACGTTAGTTATGTATGCCTGTAATTCAGTTAAGTTGCACATTACACCATCTGTACTCATCAACGTTCATGATTGCTCAAGTTTGGCAGTTGTTACACTATCAGTTAGGTAAGACTATCCATCACACAAGGTAGTTCAATATCGGATGCAGAAAATCTGTTCTTAATTGTTCTGAGTCGAAAAACCGCGTACAAAACAAAATGACATCGGTTTCTAATTATCGTGAAACTGGCACAGACCATGTTCAGTATGTTGTCCAAGGTTTCTACCACAAGTTGAACTGCGTGTCACGGGCTTCACGTTCACAATGCAATGCGCAATGTGTGCCGTCAGTTCAGCGCCATTCGTAATTGGAGCACTAAACACATCTTTCAAATAACTCCACAGCCAGAAGTCAAGCGGTTTAAGATAGGGTGATCTGGATGGCCAGGCTGTAAGGAAATAGCAACTGGTAATTCTAACATTTCGGAAATGCCTCTGCAGCAGGCGCTTCTCTGGTTGTGCAAGGTGCGGAGGAGCGCCATCTTCCTTAAAAATGATCCTACCCACACATTCACGCTGTTGGAAAACTCTCATAACGTTTATTAGTGACGGTACAGGGAACAGGGGTCGCAGGACTCCTCGGCAAAATACGGCCCTGCAAGAAGCGATGCCGTCAACCCGCACTACACAATCGCCTTTGCAGAATGAAGTAGTACCGCTTCATGTGCAGATTTTCCGTTGCTCATGTTCTGCAATTTTGCGCATTGATATGTCCTTGCAGATGGAAATGGGCTTCATCTGTCCACAGAACTTTCCATAGCCATCCACTGTCCACTGTCATGCAAGGTAGAAACAGCAGAATGAACGTTTGTATTGCTGGCAGTTTAGGAGGGAGCACCTACTGAGCAAAATGCAGGATTTTCGTGCGATTTTATGCGCCGTGCTCGCAGGCATGTCCAACTTTTGAGCAATTCTCAATGCACTGCATCTTTGCACACCACCGGTCAACCCGTCGTGTAATGCTATGGCCACATTTTATAGAGACATCGGATCAACTGCTTTCCTCGCTACGCCACATCGCTTCTCAAAAGAACCTGTATTTTCAAATTTTGTAATCGTCCTCTGTAGACCCTTTGTAGGCATCGGTTGAATGCTTTTCTCATATCCTTGAGTGCCCCAAACGTCTGCGTGGCTAGTGGCAGACAGCCACCTTTCCTGTAAAAGAGCCTTACCAGCGGAGCGCGAGTCTTCATGAAGACAGTGATGTTAGGCGTCTCCGATTCAAACTGCGTGACAACCATATTCCAACAGTGTATTCAGGTGCATAAGTGCATATTCTGGCCGGCCGCTGTGGCCGAGAGGATCTAGGCTATTCAGTCCGGAACCACACGGCTGCTACGGTCGCAGATTCGAATCCTGCCTCGGGCACTTATGTGCATGATCTCCTTAGGTTACTTAGGTTTACGTAGTTCTAAGTCTAGGGGACTGGTGACCTTAGATGTTAAGTCTCATAGTGATTAGAGCCATTTGAAGCATTTTGCATATTCTGACACTTACAGCGTAATCTACTGGTCAAAATTTCGTTTTTATTCGTTTTTTCTTGCATGATATTTCTTCTAAAGGTGGCAGGGGTAAAATACAGGGAGCGAAAGGCTATTTACAATTTGTACAGAAACCAGATGGCAGTCATAAAAGTCGAGGGGCATGAAAGGGAAGCAGTGGTTGGGAAGGGAGTGAGACAGGGTTGTAGCCTCTCCCCGATGTTATTCAATCTGTATATTGAGCAAGCAGTAAAGGAAACAAAAGAAAAATTTGGAGTAGGTATTAAAATTCATGGAGACGAAGTAAAAACTTTGAGGTTCGCCGATGACATTGTAATTCTGTCAGAGACGGCAAAGGACTTGGAAGAGCAGTTGAACGGAATGGACAGTGTCTTGAAAGGAGGATATAAGATGAACATCAACAAAAGTAAAACGAGGATAATGGAATGTAGTCAAATTAAATCGGGTGATGCTGAGGGAATTAGATTAGGAAATGAGACACTGAAAGTAGTAAAGGAGTTTTGCTATTTAGGAAGTAAAATAACTGATGATGGTCGAAGTAGAGAGGATATAAAATGTAGACTGGCAATGGCAAGGAAAGCGTTTCTGAAGAAGAGAAATTTGTTAACATCGAATATAGATTTATGTATCAGGAAGTCGTTTCTGAAAGCATTTGTTTGGAGTGTAGCCATGTATGGAAGTGAAACATGGACGATTACTAGTTTGGACAAGAAGAGAATAGAAGCTTTCGAAATGTGGTGCTACAGAAGATTACTGAAGATAAGGTGGATAGATCACGTAACTAATGAGGAGGTATTGAATAGGATTGGGGAGAAGAGAAGTTTGTGGCACAACTTGACTAGAAGAAGGGATCGGTTGGTAGGACATGTTTTGAGGCATCAAGGGATCACAAATTTAGCGTTGGAGGGCAGCGTGGAGGGTAAAAATCGTAGAGGGAGACCTAGAGATGAGTACACTAAGCAGATTCAAAAGGATGTAGGTTGCAGTAGGTACTGGGAGATGAAGCAGCTTGCACAGGATAGAGTAGCATGGAGAGCTGCATCAAACCAGTCCAGGACTGAAGACAACAACAACAACAACATTTCTTCCTGCGTCAATAATTTGCTGCTCGAATCTGAAATACATCAGAATAGTGATTCTCTTTCTACAGCGTTTTGAGACTAGAATTTTAATTATGGACAACCTCTATATATAAAATTAATTGAAATATTTTTATATACTAAGATGGTATTTGTTCTTTCAGACATGTCCGAAAGCACAGATACCATCGGTGACCATGCTGCTCGTTAGAATGAAATTACAATGAAATGAACATCTTTAGCTGCTTACAGGCGTTGACATACGTCAACGGTGACAGAAGTAAGCAGGAGATCCCGGGTTCGAGTCCCGGTCGGAACACATATTTTCATCTGTCCCCGTTGACGTATGTCAACGCCTGTAAGCAGCTAAAGATGTTCATTTCATTGTAATTTGAAATATTTTTGTTTCTGAACTAAAGCAAAACAAAATTTTACATTAATAGCACCTCAAATTTGTCAGATCCAAACTGCCCCATCTCATTCACCTTGACCTCCTCGTTTTAAGTGCGACCTTTCTGGCGTGTGGAAAGTGTATGTACGTCTTTTTATAGTGAGAGTGCCAGTTCCTTTGATATTCTTTTTATTTTTTCCTCGTCCTTTATCGTCTTCCTCTTCATTTTAGTAACTTCCTGTGATTGTGTTTCCTCTTCGATAACAAAAGAAAAGCACAGCAGGAACTACGAATAAAAAGAATAATATCTTGTCGACTGCAAGTTTACAGGTATATGAAATGGAGAGATCGGCCGTATCAAATATGGTAAATAAAAGAAAACATGGTTTTGAGGAGCAAAAATAAGCTTTCCCCTCTTCTTTGGTGATACTGGTGTCTGGGACCTGTTAACGCTATTTTGATTCCATCACAGAAGGAAATTCGTAAAGAAATAAAGTACTGGTCGAAAACTGATTCTGACATATGTCGGTCGTTACGGGAATGAAAATTACCTTGTGTGGCGTTGATACACAATAGACCTTTACTGTCCAGCTTTCTTATGTACTAGGCTACATTTAACCATTACGACATTTCAGTATCTGTGATATCCCAAATTACGAAGCACTGTTCCTTCGGACATTCATGCATGTGAATTTGTCAGGCTAGATTCGTATCTATTCTTGACGATGCTGACAGATGAAAATGTGACCATGAAAAGAGACGTTGTGCCAAGAGAAGAATAATTTTTATTTGCAACACTAACTGTCATGGGATGTTTATACCTGTTCCCCAGAGTCCAGAAATTGCTTAAAGCTGCAATACAAGGTTTCAAAGATACGTCTTCTTTAAGAGTTATAACTTGCATTTTTAGTTCTTCAAGATTACAATTTCCGAAGAGCTCACATATTCTACTCCAAGTTCAATAATGTGAACTGAAACGAATGGTCTACTGATAAACATAATCACTGGTTCATGTGCTGGAAAGTTGGTAAATCTATTACGAGGTCCTATGACTATCATTTCGGGAAGCTTTTCAAAAGGAAGATAATCATATTCACCGTGACTGAATTCAAACGCGGAAAGTGTCACAGGAAATTTATTTTTAAATGAGTGACCCATAATTTTAATTTTCACTGAAAAGAATTTACTGGACTTCTCATGGCTGAAATTTTGCCTTTTTACCTTGCTACTGGTGGTTTAGCTCATTAATTTTGTGGTGATATTTCCCAAGTAACCTAAATATAGGAACCATGGTATCTCAACAAATTATTGACAATATCACCCAGAAGATGAATTCATAAAATTTCATATCTCATCCAGAAGACTGCAGAATCCTTCCAGAATTTTTCATTTACTAAGGTACGAGACGCCTGCATGAAGAATTATGTCACCGCGCTCAGAATCTGATATATTCAAAAGATTTCTGAACAATTGGTGACGTTTAGAAGATGATCGCATGTAATTTAATACACAAGTTACAACTTACGGTCAAACGTCAAAACATTTGCACATAGATCTTTCTGATCGATAACACAGCAACAAGAAAGAAATTTTGAAAATAAATCATCTTCAACATAAAGGTAACGAAACCCATTATTCTTTCTAGTCACTGAAGGCTCCACTGATGCTATACCCAGTTTTGACTGTGAAAAGTTTTCACTTTTCGCAAATTTCAGCAATGCGTTAAACATGTCATCTCCCCCAGTACGTTCATGAAGTGGCGGTACTTTTACAAGCTCCTCGTTAACCGCAAAATTATGAAAGACCATTCTAATAAATAAACAAATCTCTCCAATATCGAAAATATCAGTGCTTTCATCAAAGTTAAGCGAAAAATATTCACTCATTTGCATGTCCCGGTATAATAAAGCTCCTAAATTTTCAGGAATCTGTCAACATTCCAGCAAGAGTTTGGTGAGTTTATAGACGACATTAAGAGTGGTACTGACTCATGTAGCGTGACTGCCTCTGTTCATCTTCGTAGATTATAAACCACTTGCAGCCGAAGATATTCATCAGTGTAAACAGGTTCTCGGTGCTTACCAGTTTAATTGTGGGCAGTAAATAGTACGTGGGACTCAGAAAGATAAATCAGTCTCCAATTTCAGTTCAAGCGATGTCTTAATAATACTGTTTTTCCTTGTTGCCATCGCTACCAGCTATCACTGTTTAACTTCCATTTGCAAGAAAAGTTAATACCCTTTCGTATCTTGAATTAATCTCAAATTATTTCTAGATGCAACTGAAGACATAACTCAATTCCTCTTTTAATTTGTAGCCACTAACGTGAATTTGAATCCTGACATCTATGTGCAATGTTTTAACATCGAACATCGGTTTAGGAGTAAATTCGCGTGACAAGACTTCTCCACAGTTGATCGGTATCCACAGGGCTAAAAAAATCGGTCGCTAACTGATTGCGGTTACATCTCTGAGTCACAACGCAAAGCCTCAGACAGTATACACTACTGGCCATTAAAGCTGATACACCAAGAATAAATACAAATGATAAACGGGTATTCATTGGAAAAATATATTATACTAGAAGTGACATGTGATTACATTTTCACGCAATTTGAGTGCATAGATACTGAGAAATCAGTACCTATAACAATCACCTCTGGCCATAATAACGGCCTTGATGCGCCTGGGCATCAAGTCAAACAGAGCTTGGATGGCGTGTACAGGTACAGCTGCTCATGCAGCTTCAACAGGATACCACAGTTCATCAAGAGTAATAACTGGCATAACGTGACGAGCCAGTTGCTCGGCCACCATTGACCAGACGTATTCAATTGGTGAGAGATCTGGAGAATGTGCTGGCCCGCGCAGCGGTCGAACATTTTCTGTATCCCGTAGAGGACCTGTAACATGCTGTCGTGCATTATCCTGCTCAAATGTAGGGTTTCGCTGGGAACTAATGAAGGGTACAGCCACGGGTTGTAATACATCTGATATGTAACGTCCACTGATCAATGTGCCGTCAATGCGAACAAGAGGTGACCGAGACGGGTAACCAATGGCACCCCATACCATCACGCTGGGTGATACTCCAGTATGGCGATGACGAATACACGCTTCCAATGTGCGTTCACCACGATGTCACCAGACACGTATGCGACCATTATCATTCTGTAAACAGAACCGCGATTCATCCGAAAAAATGACGTTTTGCCATTCGTGCATCCAGGTTCGTCGTTGAGTACACCATCGCAGGCGCTCCTGTGTGCTATGCAACGTCAAGGGTAACCGCACCCATGGTCTCCGAGCTGATACTCCATGCTGCTGCAAACATCGTCGAACTGTTCGTAAAGATGATTGTTGTCTTGCAAACGTCCCGATCTGTTGAATGAGGCATCGAGACGTGGCTGCACGATACGTTACAGCCATGCGGATAAGATGCCTGTCATCTCGAGTGCTAGTGATACGAGGCCGTTGGGATCCAGCACGGCGTTCCGTATTACCCTCCTGAACCCACCGATTCCATATTCTGCTAACAGTCGTTGGATCTCGACCAACGCGAGCAGCAATGTCGCGATACGATAAACCGCAATCGCGATAGGCTACAATCCGACCTTCATGAAAGTCGTAAACGTGATGTTACGTGTTTCTCCTCCCTACAAGAGGCATCACAACAACGTTTCACCAGGCAACGCCGGTCAACTGCTGTTTGTGTATGAGAAATCGGTTGGAAACTTTCCTCATGTCAGCACGTTGTAGGTGTCGCCACCGGCGCCGAACTCGTGTGAATGCTCTGAAAAACTAATCATTTGAATATCACAGCATCTTCTTTCTGTCGGTTAAATTTCGCGTCTGTAGCACGTCATCTTTGTGGTGTAGCAAATTTAATGGCCAGTAGTGTATTAAAATCTGTTCCAAAGATTAATTATTCCCCTGAAGACAGTTTAGTAAGTGCATAATTCGAGCTCAGTTTGCAAAAGCATTTAAAGATTAGACATTTCCTACTCGTCCAAGGTAATTGACACGAAATCAGTTTCCCTTATCATATTTTTTTTCTAAAACCAGAAGGCTTGCGTTGCCTTCATTCTTATACTTGAGAATGCTTCTGTTAAAACCTGTTTGAAATTACACTTGACTTGCCGATCAGCTATCCAAGCCCGAAGTTATGTTCTTTAAGAAAATTCAAATAGGTATTCAATCTGCATACTTCAAAAATAATACAATTCAGAAGATTCAGATAAATGTTAAAAACCCTTTATATTATTTTATTTGCATCTATTTGTACGAAAGAATAGGCAGCCTCATCGTAACATCATATAGCGGTAAGGCACCCGACTCTACACTTCCAGTTTTTGATACAGACTCTTCCAAAATGATTCTATAGGGAGAAAATTTACAATTCGTTATTTAAACTATTAATTCTCAAAAATCGCCGATGCGAGAATTTGACGCTCCCTGCAATGTTATTTGTCCCTTCGGCCGTCGGCCGCGAGTAGCTGCCATAGCTGACTGGGAGGCGGAAGACTATCATTGTCGACCACTCCTTTCTGCATCGCTCATGAAAAAGGAAAATAAGACATTGTTTATAGTTCACTTTTTCTCTTTTTGAGAAAAGAATCGACCGGTTGGTTTTATACTGCCCACAACGATTTTTTTCTCCTGTGCCAACCTTTTCGTCTCAGAGCAGCAATTGCAACCTACATTCTCGATTATTTGCTGGCTGTATTCAAATCTCTATCTTCCTCTGCAGTTTTTACTCTCTACGGCTCACCCTAGTACCGTGTACTCCCTGATGTCTTAATACGCTACTGGGCATTAAAATTGCTACACCAAGAAGAAATGCAGATGATAAACGGGTATTCATTGGACAAATATACTAGAACTGACATGTGATTACATTTTCACGCAATTTGGGTGCATAGATCCTGAGAAATCAGTACCCAGAACAACCATCTCTGGCTGCAATATCGGCCTCGATACTCCTGGACATTGAGTCAGAGCTTGGATGGCGTGCACAGGTACAGCTGCCCATGCAGCTTCAACAGGATACCACAGTTCATCAAGAGTAGTAACTGGCGTATTGTGACGAGTCAGTTGCTCGGCCACCATTGACCAGACGTTTTCAGTTGGTGAAAGAGCTGGAGAATGTGCTGGCCAGGACAGCAATCGAACATTTTCTGTATCCAGGAAGGCTCTTACACGACCTGCAACATGCGGTCGTGCATTATCCTGCTCAAATGTAGGGTTTCGCAGGGATCGAATGAAGGGTAGAGCCACGGGTAGTAACACATCTGAAATGTAACGTCCACTGTTGAAAGCGCCGGCAATGCGAACAAGAGGTGACCGAGACGTGTAACCAATGGCACCCCATACCATCACAGCGGGTGATCCGCCATTATGGCGATGACGAATACACGCTTCCAATGTGCGTTCACCGAGATGTCGCCAAACACGGATGCGACCATGATGCTGTACACAGAACTTGGATTCATCCGAAAAATTGACGTTTTGCCATTCGTGCACCCAGGTTCGTCGTTGAGTACACCATCGCAGGCGCTCCTGTCTGTGATACAGCGTCAAGGGTAACCGCACCCACGGTCTCCGGGTTGAAAGTCCATTATGCTGCAGATGTCGTCGAACTGTTCGTGCAGATGGTTGTTGTCTTGCAAACGTCCCCATCTGTTGCCTCAGGGATCGAGACGTGGCTGCAAGATCCGTTACAACCATGCGGATAAGATGCCTGTCATCTCGATACGAGGCCGTTGGGATCCAGCACGGCGTTCCGTATTACCCTCCTGAACCCACCGATTCTATATTCTGCCAACAGTCATTGGATCTCGACCAACGCGAGCAGCAATGTCGCGATACGATAAACCGTAATCGTGATAGGCTACAATCCGACGTTTATCGAAGTCAGAAACGTGATGTTACGCATTTCTCCGCCTTTCACGAGGCATCACAACAACGTTTCACCAGGCAACGCCGGTCAACTGCTGTTTTTTCATGAGAAATCGGTTGGAAACTTTCCTCATGTCAGCACGTTGTAGGTGTCGCCACCGGCGCCAAACTCATGTGAATGCTCTGAAAAACTAATCATTGGAATATCACAGCATCTTCTTCCTCTGTGTAACTTTGTGGAATAGCAATTTTAATGGCCAGTAGTGTAGATGTCCTATCATCATGTCCCTTCTTCATGTCAGTGTTTTCCAATTATCTCTTTCTGCCGATAATGTGGAGAACTACCTCATTCCTTACCTTAGCGGACCACCTAAATTTCAGCACTCGTCTGTAGCACCACATCTCAAATGTTTCGGTTCTCTTCTGTTCCGGTTCCCGCTGTTCGTGTTCCACTACCACACAATGCTGTGTTCCAAACGTACATTGGTAAAAAATACATTAAATAACAATACAACTTTTTAGCTAAAACATTCTTTGCGAACCAAATATTGTTGTTGCTGGCCATGAATGTGATCACCTCACGAAACATGTTTGTCCCATTTGAAGATTCCGTGGTACTTGTCATTGGTTCTTTAACTACCTCCCCATCACGGAAAGGTTGTTTCCTTTTCGCTGAAACATAATACACTTGGTAACAGGTCAATGTCACCTTAATATTTTTATGAGATAGCTTTGTAAACTCACTTTCCTAAAATGTTACTGCAGAATTTTAAGTCTGGAGCTTCATGCTTCCGTAGTTAATAGTTACAACAAAATTCTGTTAAAAGTATGTGTGAGTCGTCGAAAAATGACGTTCTACATCGTTTTCCTTAGGAACAGAAACCCTACTGATACACAGCAAATACAGTGGTGTTTCTCTCATCATCATCATCATTGAAGATGAACAGTTGTCGTTGCGGTGAGCAGATGAGCAACAGGACGACGTTCTTGGCAACATTTGACGCTGCTGACATTCGCGAACATCTCAACCTGTCTCTAAGGACAATTTGGGGCTGCATCATCACTGAAATTGATCACACCCGTTTGGAGTCCAGTGCACCCACGATGATTTGCCCTCGCGTAAAGACTGGAAACACTAGGGACCTTTCGAAACTGCTTAACTAAATTTGACCGTGATGTGAAGCAGTAAATAGTGTTTATGATTTTTCAACTCTCCCGCTTCGTGGCCTCCTGTGACGTCACTTTTGATTGGTTCGATGTAAGGCCCCCACTGCCCCTCCCTCCCTCCCCCTACCTGTTCGACTAATACCTCGCAGGCAGCCATCCACATTTATTGAATATTTTAAATATGTGTCTCTACAGAGAAAACCTGCAGGGAAGCCAAGTTCAAATGGCTCTAAGCACTAAGGGATTTAACATCTGAGGTCATCATTCCTCTGGACTTAAAACTACTTAAACCTAACTAACCTAAGGACATCACACACATCCATGACCGAGGAAGGATTGAACCTGAGACCGTAGCAACAGCGCGGTTCCGAACTGAAGCGCCTAGAACTGCTCGGCCACAGCCTCCGGAGGGCGCCAAGTGGTTCCCTGCCTGTAGACAGGTTTCCTCGCGAAAGGTAAGTGTTTCAAATTCTCATTAAATGCGGGTGGATAATGTTGAACTGGGGGAGGAGGATGGCGGGCTTAGACGGACCTGATGTTTGTGTCAATTCGCATTACTCTATGATTTGGCCACTCGAGGCTGTCAAGCGGGAGAGCTGGAAAAGCGTAAGAACTCTTTGCTGCTTCACATCACAACTGAAAAAGCATAAGCAGTCTTTGCTGCCTCAGATCAGGTTCCAATTTAGTCGAATAGTTCTGAACGGTTGGTAGTGATCAGTCCGTACACGAGAGCAAAAAGTATGAGTGCACTGTTCTCCAAAGGAGTGGGATCAGGTTCAATGGGGATTTAGCCCCATAACGTAAGACAGGGGCAGAAACATCAGGGTGTATCGCTAGGGTCAAAGTTGGTCAAGAACGTCGCCTTGTTGCTCATCACACTAAGAACTGTCGTTTTCGACTACGAAATGTGTTGGTATCAACGCTCCATGAAAAGAGATGGTTTCATTGACGTCCTTTATATTAGGCCCCCTGAGGCCAATTCGATATTGAGTGGCCGAATCTCTGAAATATTTTCATCGGCTCGTGAATTCAACGCTCAGTATTGCCGTTCAGGTATCCACGACAGAGACATCAAAAGAATGGGTGACTACCTTCCTATCGTGTGGCACGCACGTAGTGGCGTTGGACAGAATTGTGGTGCAGTTTGGTGACAAAGTGACAACATTAACCCATCTTACTCTTCAGATGAAGTTCCCAGCTCTGGCCATTTTTCCGTATGTTGGTTGTTCGAAGCGTCGCCGAGCCCGAGGGTGAAATCGCAAGACGCCCCGCTTTTGCACCACTACAGGGGAAGATTGGAGGCACCTTTGAGACAAATTTCAAACTTGCAACATGTTACTTTCCATCCCCTCGTATTCTTACGTATTCATGGACAGCCCTGCAGGATTCATCGTATAAATTCCCCCAGCATTTCTTGAGACATTAGTGGAGTCGATGCCACGTCGTGTTGCGGGGGCCCTACACGATATTAGGCAGATATATCAGTTTCTTTGGCTCTTCAGTGTAAACGGCACTATTGCGATAGTGATGGTACATTCAGTTGTTGTTCTTGCTGTTGTGGTCTTCAGTCCGAAGACTGGTCTGATGCAGCACTCCGTGCTGATCTACTCTGTGAAAGCCTCTTTATTTCAATACAGCTCCTGCAAACTACTTTCTTCTGCATCTGCTTCCTGTATTCAACTTTTGGTCGCCATCTGCGAGTTTTACTCCTACACTTCCCTTCCGTATTAAACTATTATTCACTTGACGTCTGAGAATGTGTCCTATCGACCAATCTCTTCTTCCAGTGAGGCTGCGCCATAAATTTCTTTTTTCCCAAATTCTATTCAGAACCTCCTCATTAGTTAAGTGATCTACCCGTCTAATCTCTAGCGTTCCTATGTAATAACCCATTTCAAAAGCTTCTATTATCTTCTTATCTGAACTGTTTATCGTCCAAGTTTCACTTTCATAGAAGCCTATGCTCCACACAAGTATTTTCAAGAAAGACTTCCTAACATTTGGTTCTATATTCGATGTTAACAGACGTGTTTTCATCAGAAAGGCCTTTCTAGCCACTCCCAGTCCACATTTTAGATCCTCTCTACTTCGGCCATTATCTGTTATTTTATCTCAAACAAGAAACCTCACCTACTGTCTCATTTCCTTATCGAATTCCCTCATCTTCACCTGATGTGATTCGACTACATTCAGTTAGCCTTGTTTTGCCTTTGTTGATGTTCATTTTTCGTCATGCACGTTTCATGAAAAGTCTAAATTACTAATAAAATTTATTAAAAGACAGAAAAATGAAAATTAAATTACCTATCTTTTTATAATACGGTACTTTTTTGGGGAACCCCACTTTATAATACAGGGGGGAAAGTATTTAAACCGACAAACTCTGGGAGGTTGTAGGGGTCATCAAAACAAATATTTTTCCCTAATGTCATTTTTTCCTATCAGGATTATTTAAACCGGTGGAGACCGTATTACGATCTTCAGTTGTAGGAAACTGCTGTCCACCAGTGTAGTAGGGCATTGTCTCTGCTACTAAGTAGCGCACCACAACGGACGAGCTGCACACCTGGTTTATCAGCAACAATATACTAATCATCGTATCCCGCATCATACGACCTTTGCTGCTGTGTACCAACGTCTGAGTGAGACCGGGTCATTTAGCAGATTACCTGGACAGGGGCACCGTCGCACGGTAAGAACAGTGCAGTTTGAGGAAACTGTCATGCAGCATGTAGAGCGGGATCCTTCAATCAGCACTCGTGCAATTGCACGTAACATGGGGACGAATCGGACGAATGTGAGAACAGTCCTTAGAGAGCAATTGTTGCGTCCACTTCACTTACAGCGTGTCCACAACTTGGAACCAGTTGATTATCCAAGCAGAGCACAGTTTTCGCAGTGATACCTGGAACAGTGTGAACTGCATCCTACATTTCCATCCTCTGTGTTGTTTACCGATAAAGCAACATTCGGGCGTGAAGGAGTCTTCAACATGCACAATTCGCAGGTCTGGAGTGAGGATAACCCATATGCCACAGTTACTAGCGCTCATCAAGTGCGGTTCTTCGTTAATGTGTGTGTCGGTATTGTTGGGGACTGTTTAATTGGGCCGTATGTGCTACTTAGGCCACTAAATGGCAGGCACTATTGCAATTTTCTCGCCAGAGCATTGCCAGAATTGCTGGAAGACGTCACGCTCCCTACAAGACAACGCATGTGGTTCCAACATGACGGGGCCCCGGCACATTTCAGTCGTCGTGTGCGTCCATTCCTGGACCGACGGCTCTCAGAAACGTGGATTGGCAGAGGCGGCCCTGTACCATGGCCTGCTCGATCACTAGATATCCCCTCTGGACTATTTTGTGGGGAGAGATGGGCAACATTGTTTACGTAACTCCTGTTGCATCGGAAGAGGATCTGGTTGCCCAGATAGTAGCAGCAGCAAGAACAATTCAGGATACTCCTGGGGCTTTTGCCCGTGTCAGACAGAACATGATCTCACGGTGTAGCCTTTGTTTACGTGTCAGTGGAGGCATTTTAGAAAATCTACTGTAATTGAAATTGGGTTGTGTTAGTGTGTTGTGCCTTGGTAATTAAAAAAAATGGAAAAGTGTTTGTTGGTTCAATTAATTTGCCGCCAAAGAAATCTTCCTCTACCGGTTTAAATACTCCTCATAGGAGAAAATTACATTAGGGAAAAATTTTGTTTTGATGTCCCCTACAACCTCCCAGAGTTTGTCGGTTTAAATACTTTTCCCCTGTATAAAGCAAATTAGCCTAATCAGATGATAGTAAAAGGATCCTGACATCATAGTAGTAAGCTGAAACATAATGCAAAACATAAAAGTTTGTGACGTGGCTGTCATCGTGTCATGTGTATCGATGTGGGTTGATCTCTTCTTCATGGATGGCATATTGGAAGTGTTCTAGCTGTTTACTTCCGGAAGTTAGGCTGAAGTTGACTAAATTGTGGTTCTCCGGCGGTGTTTCGTTTTATTATTTTTACGCTGAGGCTTATGCACTCCCGGTAGATCAGAAGAAGCGTTTCCTCGTGTTCTTCGCTATAATATAAAACATATAAGTTTGTGACGTGGCTGTCATTGTGTCATGTGTATCGATGTGGGTTGATCTCTTCTTCATGGATGGCATATTGGAAGTGTTCTAGCTATTTACTTCCGGAAGTTAGGCTGAAGTTGACTAAATTGTGGTTCTCCGGCAGTGTTTCGTTTTATTATTTTTACGCTGAGGCTTATGCACTCCCGGTAGACCAGAAGAAGCGCTTTCTCATGTTGTTCGCTATGAACGTGGTACCCGCAGCTAGACGCAGCGTCTGTGGCGGCGTCGGCAAAGTAGCTGCCTGGGAACTGCCGGGCGCTCGTCAGCGCAGGGATTTACGATAGCCCACTGCGGGAGGCTCCGTCACTGGTTTGTGGAACACTGCTCGCCTCACGAAGTAATTAACTTTCGACATCCGTATAACGCAGCTGTCGGCGGGGGTTTCGCGGCCAGTAGACGTCCGCGTTATTAGAGTCTGAGCAATTTTCGCAGCACGGCAGAAGACTGAGAGGCCGTGACCTGCATTTTGTAAACAACCGTGGAACTATCTAGGATGATCTGGCCGGTCGAGGCGAACGTTAGGCGCGCCAGCTCTGGAGGACTATGAATATATGCAACGTCTCTGGACGACGCTAACCTATTAAGGCCTGTCAGATAACATCTGCGTCTAAATTGTCGAGAGAAAGCAATTAAGTACCTCGAAACACCGTTGCAGAACTTATTCTTATCATTTGGTGTCTTACGAAACACAGTCGGAAATGTTTATCTCTACTTTTCTTCTTTTTGAAGAACCACTTCAGAAAAATGCAAAGAAGAAGAAAGTTTACTTTGACAACAAAGTCGACATCTACGTCTACATCTACAGAAGGTAGAGAACATCAAAACAATTACATGTAGTTATTGTACATAAGGTGATTCTAGAGACGATTTACAAAGTAAGTAGATAGTCCAAATGGCTCTAAGCACTATGGGACTTAAAATCTTAGGTCATCAGTCCACTAGACTTAGAACTACTTAGACCTAACTAACCTAAGGACATCACACACATTTATGCCCGAGGCAGTATTCGAACCTGTGACAGTAGCAACAGCGCGGTTCCAGACTGAAGGCCTTAGAACCGCTCGGCCACTGCGGCCGGCACAGTAAGTAGGTCAGCATGCTAATTACAGCAGTAGCATTCATAGGAATGGTTCGAATGTGTGATTATTGACGTGTGTGTATGCAGTGCATCGTCGGATCATTGACCATCGTTTCCGTTCGATGATTCGTGACACCTCCACAATGCAACAATAGCTACGGCTACTTCTGGCGAAGAAATATTTTTCTGTCTCCACACGAGCTTCACGTACCAAACGCTTCAAATGCCACCGGGGGAAGAAATCCAGGCAACTGAGATCATATGAGCTGGATGGCCGGGCCGAAGGGCCACTTCGGGCGATCTATCGATTTTCGAAGGTGGTCCTCAAATGATTCTTACCAGCAATGCTGAAATGAACTGGCGCCCCATCGTACTGGAAGTACATCCTCATCCAGCATTCAGAGGTATATCCTCCAGCAGTTATGGCAACACAGTCCCAACACAGATGTGATATCTCCGACCGTTGATGTGGGTTGGAAGAGCGTGTGGTTCAGTCAGACTATCACCGAGAATCCCAGCCCACATATTAACACCAAATCGCTGTTGATTAGCACGAAGTCGAGCACCTCGTATATTCACACGTGCCCAAACATGAGAACTGACGATGTTTGATGTCAGTACACATTCCCAGTGAGCGCCACCGCCACGACAGCTTACGTCAGCGCCACTAGCAAAACGTTCCCTAACATTACAAGCCGACTTCAGATACATTCCGTATCAAAACACATTTGTATTGATTTTCTCTACCTCATTTCCTAATCTGAACGAATAGTTTCGTAACACCCTGTATATTCCGCAAACAAGTTTAAGGTGTGTGTCGCAGGATATTTGTGTACCACTGTCATTTCCTCCAATTCCTGTTCCTAAATGGTTCACAGGAAGAATGATTATTGCTACGCTCCTGTGTGGACTCCATTTTGCGAAATATGTGGTGGAGGATGTAGTATATTGTTTGAGATTTCTAATAAATAAATAGCCCCTTGCTGCACAATACTTCTGTGCAGTTGGATGAGCATATCCGTGATGCTTTCGCGTTTACTGCAACGAAACACGCTGTTCTCCTTCCGATAGTTTTCATTTCCTCTATGAATTACTTCTGATAATAATAACACAGAGACCATCATGACAGTTTTTGACTTCGACACGACACGTTCTGTATATGCACATAACGTGTGCATAATGTAGTGGTTTCCATTCCATTCTGCATCATCATGCGGTTAATCATTGCTGATTCTTCCGCCTTTAAGTGGCTGTTTTTCCCACTCTAAGAGAAATAGATTGCCCTGGAATTATGTTAGCTCTTCCACCATCACGGGCAAGGCCGTTGGCAGAACTAGGCTGACTCTGTATACCAGAGGTCTTCAACTGCCCTTCCGATTTTTTCTTTTGTTTCCAAATTTAAGTAGTTGCTGGCCAAAGACTCTAACCCAAGCTCATGTACTTATGCCAGCTAAAAATGAATAAGTAATTTTGAAAGAAAAAGAAAAATGTGATCCTATACACATAGCCGGGATTAGGGGAGACCAGGGCAATACTAACATGCCAGGCAACACTGACACCAAGGTTTTTTCAGCTGAGTAGCGCTGTAGCCGGTGGGAGACAGTGCTTCAGAATAACGGGAGATGACAGAAAGGTGCAGAGGGGACGAGCTCTTATTGTTTCACTAAAAGTGTTTTTTTTTATTGAATTCTGGTGTTATTTTTGGTTTATGCTTGAATTAAAATAAGCTTAACAATACTTTTTTAACGGTCTTAAATATAATGTAGGTGAATAGTATATTTTCTAGTAGATCTTTTAGAAAGGGATTTGTAAATTTCCAAGCATAAGCAAAGCCATTACAGTTTCGCCTACTCAGTGATTTATAAGTGGGGTAACATCGACAGACGAATACGTGTCGGTATCGACAGATTGTCCGTGTTTCCCCATGCTATAAACTTAAGAAAAAAGTTTTTTACACTTAAGTGAGGTCTTGCACATAATTTTAGATGGCGAGAACAAGAAAAAGAGAATCAAGGAGGGCCAAATGGACAGAATGAATCTTGAAAAAGGCATTAAGTTCAGTGAAATCAGGGATATCGCTGAACAGCGTATCAAAGGAGCTTAACATACTAAAATTTACACTTTATAATCGATTAAATCAAATTGAGACAAGAAAGCTTCTTTTTTGTTTTCACCACTGCACAGAAACAAGAATTAATGAGCCGCCGGACTACATTGGCACATTGTTCTATGGAATTTCCCTGGTTACTTGCAGCGAATTGCTTATGACCTGACCCACAAAGTAAGCCTTACGCGTAATTTCATAAAATCTCCGAAGTGGCTTGAGAAGACTGGGTTTCCGGTTTTGGAAAGAAAAATGCTAAAATAAGCTTATGAAAAATATCAATCCAATAAGGACAGAAATCTAGGTTTCAATAAAGCTGAAGTTTATTTATTTATTTTTTTCCAACTTGAATACCTTTATTTTGATTTACAACCAGGTGCCGGCCGGAGTGACCGAGTGGTTATAGGCACTACAGTCTGGAACCGCGCGACCGCTACGGTCGCAGGTTCGAATCCTGCCTCGGGCATGGATGTGTTTGATGTCCTTAGGTTAGTTTTAAGTATTTCTAAGTTCTGGGGCACTGATGGCCCTAGAAGTTAAGTCACATAGTGCTCAGAGTCATTTGAACTATTTTGCAATCAGGTGACAAGAGTCATGTGATAGAGATATGCACATACACAGATGGCGGCAGAGTCGCATACACAAGGTATAAAAGGGCAGTGCAATGGTGGAACTGTAATTTGTAATCAGGTGTACAGTCATTGAGGGCGGAATTGCAGCTGTAGCTAGTCGCATAAGACATTCCATTTCGAAAATCGTTAGGGAATTCAGTATTGCGAGACCAACAGTGCCAACAGTGTGCCGAGAATACTGCATTTCGGGCATTACTCCTCATTACGAACAACGCAGTGGGCGACGGCCTTCACCTAACTACCGATAGCAGCGATGCTTGCGTAGAGTTGTGACTGCTAACAGACAAGCAACACTAAATGAAATAATCACAGAAATCAAAGTGGGACGAACGAATTACGTACTCGTTAGGACAGTGCAGCGAAATTTGGTGTTAACGGGGTATGGCAGTAGACGACGGAAGCGAGACCCTTTGCTAACAACACAACATCACCTGTGGCGCCTATCCTATGCACGTGACCATATCGGTTGCACACTATACGACTGAAAAACTGCGACCTGGTTAGAATAGTCGCGACTGGAGTTGGTAAGAGCTGATGGTAGGGTTGGAGTGTGGCGCAGATCCGACGAAGCCATGGTCTCAGGTTGCCAACAAGAGGTGGTGGTTGCGGCTCCATAACTGTGTGAGCTGTGTTTCCATTGAATGAAATGAGTCCTCTGGTGCATGTGAACCGATCTTTGACCGGAAATAGTTACGTTCGGCTACTTGGAGATTATTTGCAGCCATTCATGGACTTCATGTTCCCAAACATGTCACTCTGACACAATTGTTCGCCACTGTTTTGAAGAACATTCTGAAAAGCTTGGCCACCTGTTTCGCCCGACATGAATCCCATCGAACATGTATGGGGCATAACTGAGAGATCAGTTCGTGTACAAAATCCTACACTGGCAACAATTTTGTAATTATGAATGGCTATAGAGGCAGCACGGCTCAATATTTCTGCAGCGGACTCGCCACGACCTGTTGAGTCCATGCCACGTTGCTGTACTAAGTCATACGCCAGGCAAACGAAGGTAGGACACGACATCAGGAACTATCCCAGGACTTTTGTGACATCATTGTCGGTCTAGACTTTCTTAGAACAGGAATTTGATTCTGTCTGAATTTCATGCTGATGTTAATACTCTGTTAGGGTGTCGACACTATACAGGTACTCGGCGTAATATCGACAGGCTGCAGACTTGAGAAACTGTTTATGTAGCTCCGAAAGTATCCAACATTTTTAGATTTTTCTGGTATAGCTATACGTTTGACATTTCAGGGTCACATAAGGTATCATCAGTTTTTCAATGAAAGTGACAGCAACCAAACCAAAACAGAACGAAAAAATATCTCTTAAGGTGTCGGTATTCCCGCGGTCTCCACTACTTTAAATAGACGATAAAAGACGTATTACTACTCGTGTCCAACGTTAGTGGGCTATCCTCTGTCAGCGCGGACGAAAAGTGAAACCTGAGGGAAGGCAGGAATCGGTTACGATTGTGGACGGGGCAGTAATCAGTTACTATTTGTTGTCTCTTACAGTCACACAATTTATTTTAAACCAGTAATTTCAGACTCAACAATAAATAAAAATACCACACGTTATTAATAAAGGAATATACAACAGTGTAAATAATAGTGTTTTCAGTGAGCTACAATTTAGCAAATCACCATTAAATACAGATACAAGAGATAATGTTTTAAAAACAAGGCACTGTGATGTGGGCAGAAGGGCAAACACGCCATGAATGGCAATAAAATAAGAATTATCTAAAACTCGCTGCAACTTACAAATAAGGTATTGAAATATTAAAGGCAAGTCAGACGCCAGGAATGGTAGTAAATATGGTTTTAAAGGCTTCTAGCGAAAAAAACAAACACCAAATTAGAATTTTAAGGTAAAAGAACACAATCAAAGCTGAAGGTCTTCCACGGGAGATCGGCAATAATACAAAAATGTTAGAAATCTGCTGTAAAACAGCAACTACAATAGCAAAGGCAAATTAAAAAACAAGCAACTGATCATCAAACGATTGAAATAAGATGATGGGAAATTTTGTAACACAATCATTAGCATCCACTGAACACTACGCTACTACATTTACTCCAGAAGGCGATCAGCACTATTAACTAGACATATACACTACTGGCCATTAAAATTGCTGCACCACGAAGATGACGTGCTACAGACGTGAAATTTAACCGATAGGAAGAAGATGCTGTGATATGCAAATGATTAGCTTTTCAGAGCATTCACACAAGGTTGGCGCTAGTGGCGACATCTACAACTTGCTGACACGAGGAAAGTTTCCAACCGATTTCTCATAGACAAACAGCAGTTGACCGGCGTTGCCTGGTGAAACGTTGTTGTGATGCCTCGTGTTAGGAGGAGAAATGCGTACCATCACGTTTCCGACTTTGATAAAGATCGGTTTGTAGCCTATCGCGATTGCCGTTTTCGAATCGCGACATTGCTCCTCGCGTTGGTCGAGATCCAATGACTGTTAGCAGAATATGGAATCGGTGAGTTCAGGAGGGTAATAAGGATCTACGGAACGCCGTGCTGGATCCCAACGGCCTCGTATCACTAGCAGTCGAGATGACAGGCATCTTATCCGCATGGCTGTAACGTATCGTGCAGCCACGTCTCGATCCCTGAATCAACAGATGATGACGTTTGCAAGACAACAACCATCTGCACGAACAGTTCGACGACGTTTGCAGCAGCATAGACTATCAGCTCGGAGACTATGGCTGCGGTTACCCTTGATGCTGCATCACAGACAGGAGCGCCTGCGATGGTGTACTCAGCGACAAACCTGGGTGCACGAATGGCAAAACGTCATTTTTCGGATGAATCCAGGTTCTGTTTACAGCATCATGATGGTCGCATCCGTTTTTGACGACATCGTGGTGTACGGACATTCGAAACGTGTATTCGTCATCGCCATACTGGCGTATCAAATGGTTCAAATAACTCTGAGCACTATGGGACTTAACATCTGTGGTCATCGGTCCCCTAGAACTTAGAACTACTTAAACCTAACTAACCTAAGAACATGAAACACATCCATGCCTGAGGCAGGATTCGAACCTGCGACCGTAGCGGTCACGCGGTTCCAAACTGAAGCGCCTAGAACCGCACGGCCACACAGGCCGGCTGGCGTATCACCAGGCGTGATGGTATGGGGTGCCATTGGTTACAGGTCTCGGTCACCTCTTGTTCGCATTGACGGCACTTTGAACAGTGGACGTCACATTTCAGATGTGTTACGACTCGTGGCTCTACCCTTCTTCGATCCCTGCGAAACCCTACATTTCAGCTGGATAATGCACGATCGCTTGTTGCAGGTCCTGGACGGGCCTTTCTGGGTACAGAAAATGTTCGACTGCTGCCCCGGGCCAGCACATTCTCCAGGTCTCTCACCAATTGAAAATGTCTAGTCAATGGTGGCCGAGCAACTGGCTCGTTACAATAAGCCAGTCACTACTCTTGATGAACTGTGGTATCGTGTTGAAGCTGCATGGGCAGCTGTACCTGTACACGCTAGCCAAGCTGTGTTTGACTCAATGCCCAGGCGTTTCGAGGCCGTTATTACGGCGAGAGGTGGTTGTTCTGGGTACTGATTCCTCAGTATCTATGCACGCAAATTGCGTGAAAATGTAATCACATGTCAGTTCAAGTATAATATATTTGTTCAATAAATACCCGTTTATCATCTGCATTTCTTCTTGGTGTTGCAATTTTAATGGCCAGTAATGTACTATCAACGACTCGTCTCTCCTTCAGCGAGAAAAATTTTTAAGATTTTCCGTTGAACAGTTGCTAGGCCAGTTTTATCAGTATTGTGGAGTCTATGAGCAGAATGAAATGGCTTTTCTGACGCTTGTTATGTTTATTAAAGCACTGTGCTCTAACAATTCAAGTGGATTTTGGTTTCCTATGGCCTATGTTTGGATGTATCTTTTTTAAACTGAACATAGTCATAGACTGCCATCTACATTTTTTATAATGTGTGTGATAGACTATTCCGGCCAGCAAATTGAAGCTGAAATCCCAACTGCCGTGAATCACTGGAATAATATCTTCCATGTCAAAAATTTGGAGTTTTCCTCTCGCTCGTGGCTGAATACGCGTATGATGTTCCCATGAATCATCTTGTCTTCAGTAGCGCCACTTCCTTTCCCAAGATTTTGTAGCAATTTTCTTAAATAATTTGACGGCGTTTTAACATACAACTCTAAACAGACAACACAGATTTTCACCAAGTTAGTAATACTCTAATGCCTTAGTATACTTATTTTATGACGTTTATTAGTGGTCTTGAAACCAGGTAAATACACTGCATAAGTATGTTTGGCCGAAGTGGTCCCCATCAGTCGACTGTCCACTCTCCCTGACTGGACACCATTAAGCTAAATGTTGTCTGAATACGAAATTACGTGAACCAGA
This sequence comes from Schistocerca gregaria, assembly GCF_023897955.1. NCBI lineage: Eukaryota > Metazoa > Arthropoda > Insecta > Orthoptera > Acrididae > Schistocerca > Schistocerca gregaria. Next base: position 1,055,565,426 of record NC_064920.1, read on the forward strand.
CAGTTCCCAAACACATGGTTTTGAAGCTTAAAATATATCGTTTTACAAGCACTGCAGCAATTAACTGTGACAATACAAATTAGTGTGATATATGTTATTGATTTTGATACTTACGCTACATTAGACGTAACGAAACTCTCATAACACCAGTTTGAATAGTTGTAAGTGTTCACCACTAGGCTGTGTCAGTCTCCAAGCGAATAAAACGAATCGGCCACTCTACCCGACCTTATGGCAACTTGCGTCAGTGATTAAATGTCAAAAAGTAAGAAATAAAATTAAAATGGCTAACGAAAAGGCCTTGATACAACATGGAAAACAAACGATGGATCAGTGTCGCACTTTTTTTATTATTTTTAAAGTTTTAATTGCGTGGCGTAACGAATTCAGAGGAGTACCGTCGTTATTCGAGCACGTTCTTCAAATCGTCATAAATTATCAGCTCTGCCAAGAGTAAAAGAGTATCATCTCGTAGTTTGTTTGTAGAACATACATTTCTTGCAACACTTTCTAGAGTCAATATTAACACTAGAACGCTTCTAGTATTAGCAGCAAGAAGAAACATGTAATAACATATCAAACACTGCAACTAATGATAAGTGTTGCCGCTGACGATAGGTGCTTTGCATTGGTAACCAGTCTGGAGGACTTTAAATAAAGCTTCCTTCTGGCGCAGTGGCTGGTAGTTGTTTTCTTTTTATCGGTCATTACAGTTGAGTCACGCAGTTATGCTCCTATTTACGGTGGTTTCTTTGCATTCATTATTGCAGTGACATTATTTTACTACCATACCGCTAGTTGTATCTGTCCGCCATGGGCACATTCGTGAAAAGACTGATAATTTTATTACTCTTAGACCAGGAAACATATCTCTGTACGAAGATTTTCTTGCCATAGAAGACTGATTGGCCTCTGGTAAATGTAAGAAAATGCAAATAGTTTGTGATTCTTTAAATTTTCTCGGCATAAAGAGTATACCAATAAGTTTCGAACTGCAGCCGGATGACATCGATATCTCGCCAAGATATTTCCAATGACAACCGTCCAGCCATCTTCAGGTAAGTATTCTGCACTGAATCTTGTCAGCCGAAATATAGTGGCAAGACGTAAACGTCGTCCGGTTACAATCCCGAAACTTCATGGAATAAGCAGTTTGCTATTTTACTGGAGGAAACATCAGTTGTCACTATTTAAAGACAGTCGTAACTAAGCCAATTTTTATGCAACATACTGCGAGCACCAGCTGTGCAGATGCTGCAACTTGACGTTACAACACCTAGTGCCACGATTTCAGATTCCCACAGCTGTTTAACTACACTACTGGCCATTAAAACTGCTACACCAAGACGAAGTGCAGATGATAAACGGGTATCCATTGGACAAATATATTACACTAGAACTTACATGTGATTACATTAGCACGGAATTTATTTGCATAGATCCTGAGAAAACAATAACCTGAACAACCATCTCTGGCCGTCATAATGGCCTTGAGACGCCTGGGCATTGAGTCAAACAGAGCTTAGATGGCGCGTACAGGTACAGCTGCCAATGCAGCTTCAACACGACACCACAGCTCTTCAAGAGTAGTGACGCGTATTGTGACGAGCCAGTTGCTCGGCCACCATTGAGCAGACGTTTTCCATTGGTGAGAGATCTAGGGAATGTGCTGGCCAGGGCAGCAGTCGAACATTTTCTGTATCCACAAAGGCCCGTACAGGTCCTGCAACATGCGATCGTGCATTATCCAGCTTAAATGTAGGGTTTCGCAGGGATCGAATGAAGGGCAGAGCAACGGGTCGTAACTCATCTGAAACGTAACGTCCACTGTTCCAAGTACCGTCAATGCGAACAAGAGGTGACCGAGACGTGTAAACAAAGGCACCCCATACCATCACGCCGGGTGATACGCCAGTATGGCGATGACGAATACACGCCTCCAATGTGCGTTCACCGCGATGTCGCCAAACACGGATGCGACCACCATGATGGTGTAAGCAGAACCCGGATTCATCCGAAAAAATGACGTTTTGCCATTCGTGCATCCAGGTTCGTCGTTGAGTACACCATCGCAGGCGCTCCTGTGTGCTATGCAACGTCAAGGGTAACCGCACCCATGGTCTCCGAGCTGATACTCCATGCTGCTGCAAACATCGTCGAACTGTTCGTAAAGATGATTGTTGTCTTGCAAACGTCCCGATCTGTTGAATGAGGCATCGAGACGTGGCTGCACGATACGTTACAGCCATGCGGATAAGATGACTGTCATCTCGATGCTAGTGATGCGAGGCCGTTGGGATCAAACACGGCGTTCCGTATTACCCTCCTGAACCCACCGATTCCATATTCTGCTAACAGTCATTGGATCTCGACCAACGCGAGCAGCAATGTCGCGATACGATAAACCGCAATTGTGATAGGCTACAATCCGACCTTTATCAAAGTCGGAAACATGATGGCATGCATTTCTCCTTCTTACACGATACATCACAAGAACGTTTCACCAGGCAACGCAAGTCAACTGGTATTTGAGAAATCGCTTGGAAACGTTCCTCATGTCAGCACGTTGTAGGTGTCGCCACTAGCGCCAACCTTGCGTGAATGCTCTGAAAAGCTAATCATTTGCATATCACAGCATCTTCTTCCTGTCGTTTAAATTTCGCGTCTGTAGCACATCATCTTCGTGGTGTCGCAATTTTAATGGCCAGTAGTGTATATGACAGCCCGGATCTCTCTATAGCGCTGGTCACCCATTATTCAAACGATGATTGCGTTCTTATTACAAGTTAAATGTGATATTCATTATGTTATACCTGTTTGGCAACAAAACCGTATTGAAATTCCGTAACTATTACTCGTCTTATAGTCAAACATGAGTTTGTACTTTTCATTGCATAGAATCTATCCTTTATGTTGCGCTTAGATGAAGAGAAATGCAGCATTCCCAAGAAGCGATTCTAAGATCTTCTAGCACACACAAAGACAACAAGCGCTAAGACACATGTTTTAAAGCTCTTACGACTGTGCTGGGCACTACACATTGAAGTTCGAATAGTTTGGCTCGATCCTCCACGTGCCATGGTACTAAAATATGTATTTGTTACACTCAGCTTAATTGAGGGGCCCAGAGATGTGGCTGGTCTCACTGTTTGGCTACTTTTATCGTTGTAGGATGCCAGCTCACACCTGCCGTGAACTCAATTTTTAAGCTGAAATAAAATATAAAAAACCAATGCAAGCAGGTACTGCGGTGAAACTTCAGATATTGAGCCACTTACGTCGATTTATAATTTGAACAAGTAGTCTGTTTCAATTATTCCACGAATAGTCTTCAGTTTAATGACTAAACACTTAAAATGAGGTCCGAGCGGCTTTTACGTAAGGGCGGTGGTTAATAACTGACACTACAACCATTCACTATAAAGTTTATACGTAGCAATCACGACACTCGACAGTCTGTTCACAGTTCACAAAATACACTGTTATCTGCTGTCCTAATCCACTTCACTGCGCTCAACAAGATCGTTTTCGAACGTCGCTACATACATACTTGTCCCCACACGTGGCTACCAAGCCAATACTACCCCCAGATGGGCACCACGTCCAGTTTTAATCTGTCAGGAAATTTCATATCAGTACACACTCCGCTGCAGAGTGAAAACCTCATTCTGGACTCGTAATATTTGTCAAACGTGGTTTTGGGTTAGGCTGTCGTTTCGAGGGAGGGAAGGGCGGCCATCTTTGATGACAGGACAGTTGAGTTTGAGCGAGGCTAAGAGCTGGACGTGCTGCCCGTCTGGGGGTGGTATTGGGTTGGTAGCCACGTGTGGGTCCGGCACACAGTTTTCATCTGGCAGAAATTTTCAAATATTACGAGTATTCTAAAACTGAACGCAAATATGATATGTATTTTAAAAATTGGAAATTTTCCAGGCAATAGCAACTTAAAGTCAAATTTTCTGTATCTGCCACCGTTTTTGACAAATAATGTTCTCGTGGCGTGATATATCTTTTCCAGGATTTTTGATACCTAATGTAAATGAACAAATAAACATATATTCTTAATCACTCATCTACCTCTTTCAACTTTAGAATGCTGCTGCTAGTTTCGTCTCTTTAAATTTATTTATTACCAAAAACACAGTTTCTCTGAATCGAATCCCATATTCCTACCTCTCATTCAAAACTAGTACATGTTTTGCTAAATCAGCCACGATTGCTCCATGCAGCTCTACTAGATGCATCCGTAGACACTTTGTTTCTATTAATTAGCCAAAAAATTGCCGAAATATTAGCTTTCGAACTTTCATAAATTTAAAATTTAAGACAACAATAACTTTTGGTGGCGCGCCTAGACAATTTAGTTTTACATATTTTTCTGCCCATGAGTGCCAGTTAGCACCTCCGTGTCACTCTTAGTTTTGTTTTTATCAATTTTTTTCTGGAATATAAATTCGGCCAAGCGCGAAAACACGGGCATACGCGCCCCTGCCAAGCGCCTGGGTTTTTCCAAGGCCGCGTCAACGCTAGCCCCTCGCCCCGACCCCATAGCAACAGCCAGCCACGTGCTATGAAGCGAGAAATTGCCACTCTAATCTCCCCATAGCTTGTACACTCACACACTGCAAATCGTTTTATCGTTTTTACTAGAGCTCACAGTAGTTTTGCACAGGTTTAAGTGATCTGAGAACAGCTTGACAATGCTCCTCAGAGACACATTACACATTACAGATTAGGCACAATGTACCCGTCAAAGTGTCTGCTCCCAGCATTTTAGTAACACACGCAACGCTACTGACTATTGTAAAACACACGGACTGAATTGCTCTGTTGAGCGGTTAATACAAAACTACTGCGAGTATTTGGGAAGAAGACGTAAGTAATGAATGCTTGCTGTGGCGAGCAGCAGAGATCTGGGGAGTAGCATGGCACAATGAGATCCTGTTATCGGAGCTCATAAGACTTTTTTATCCCAGCGCGCTCGCGAGAGTTAGAGTGAGTTAATTTGACTGTGAAATTACAATTATTCCTAAGAAACCACTCAATGTAACCACGCAGCCCAGAGGTGCAGAGAGGCAACATCTGCCTTTAAGCTCTGTTAAATGTTCGTATCCATTTCCTTTTGGTTGAAATGTAGAGCTATAACATAATCATTTCAGACTGATCTTCCTTGCTTATGCATACCTTGAAGCACGCACAGCTTCGAGATTATGTTCCTTGAAATGTAGAAAAGTGAATGTATGTTTCGACAAGACAGAACTTGCTCACAAATGTCTCAACTTCCTGACAATTTGCATTTATTTGCCTGTCGGAACAAGTTGCAACTGGTTTGAACTCGTTGACTTAGCATGATGGTGTGTTATAACAGCAGAAGGTCCACTATGAGTAGCTTGTCATTATTGCTGGACGATTACAAACACCGTTGTCATTATAGTCATTGCAGCAGCTGCCAACGTACAACATGTTTTTATTTTTGGTCCAAAATGTATGTTTTGCATTTATGCCATGATGTCTCTACTAATAAAATGCATAGTTTGCTTAGCAGTTACTTGTTATAATTCAGGATTCCGGGATTTTTCTGCTCCCATGTTCCAGAAGTTCAAGCACCTGAGAGAAGGCTGGAGCAGGACATGCACTGAAAGTCTACCAATTTTGGATAGGGGATAGCGTCATCCTTAATCAGTCCAAGACTCCCCAACACCAAATTTGTAGTTGCGATACTGGTTTACCTGAACGACTGCAAAATATGTCTAATGTGAAGATTCTCGGCTATCAGTTCTGAAGGTTTTGACTTTCTCAACATCAACACTGTGTGTATGTGAACAACATGGACACAGTTGTCTTCGAATATAGCCACATGATCTAATATAATTTTTTTCTTATGTGTGTAGTAGAAAAACTGTGTACATAAAAATGTCACGTCTTATTCATAAAACATAATGCAGTAGATCTACAAGAGAAATTTATATTCGTTACCTAAAAGAAAATTGTAGTAGTTATGTTTAATTGGCGAAAATGTTTATTTTCCATGCACTAAGTCATTACAAATTCTTGATCCTCTGTTACTTTTGAAGTCTGTGGTAGATATGAATGTACTTATAACTCTGAAGTGTTTCTGGTTCAATATAAAAAAACTGTTAACAGACATATAAAGAATATATTATTCACATTGTTCACAGTTGGTCCGCAAAATGCGCTTCAGTATAGTTTCCATTTTATCAAGGCAAATGTAGTTGTAAGAACTTGCTTATCGACTGGAGACCTGTCACTAAAATTGTAACAATCTGCTATTTGCAATAGGTGATATTCTAATCGGTTTAGAAAATGAATTAGAATGTGTACTAAGTTAGTATTTTTCTACTGTGTGAAAGCATGAAATTCTGAACAATTTGTACTGCAAATCGTAGTTAACTGTAATTTTAGTGTATGTGTGGATATGTCATTTATTGTACGAAAATATAGAAATAATTTGCAATGTGATTTATATCTCTAATATTTTGGTATGGTTTTTCTCTTGTTATCCCCTCTGTACTGTATTATAATGCGATTGCCTCATTAAAATAACGATTACATAGCATTACAAAGTCAGAGACAGAGAAAAAGAGAGAGTGAAAATGATAGAGCGGAAAGAGAAGGATGGAGGGTGGACAGTCATAGCGAGGGCGAGAGAGACGGAGAGAGAGAACATTTACTGAGGTAGTACAGTATTTAACATAAATGTAGAAAACAGAAAAAAAGATGATGTAGTGTGTGAGTGTGTGTGTGTGTGTGTGTGTGTGTGTGTGTGTGTGTGTGTCGTAAGTAGGCTGTTTAGGTTTTCTTATTGGTAACGCCACATAGCGCTCTGTATGAAAATCACTGGCTGTGCTGTGTGCAGACTGTGGCTAGTGTGAATTGCTGTCTGCCATTGAAGTGTTGGGCAGATGGATGTGAACATGCGTGTCGTTGCGCAGTTGGAGGTGAGCCACCAGCAGTGGTGGATGTGGGGAGAGAAATGGCGGAGTTTTGAAATTTGTAAGACTGGATGTCACGAACTGCTATATACACTCCTGGAAATTGAAATAAGAACACCGTGAATTTATTGTCCCAGGAAGGGGAAACTTTATTGACACATTCCTGGGGTCAGATACATCACATGATCACACTGACACAACCACAGGCACATACACACAGGCAACAGAGCATGCACAATGTCGGCACTAGTACAGTGTATATCCACCTTTCGCAGCAATGCAGGCTGCTATTCTCCCATGGAGACGATCGTAGAGATGCTGGATATAGTCCTGTGGAACGGCTTGCCATGCCATTTCCACCTGGCGCCTCAGTTGGACCAGCGTTCGTGCTGGACGTGCAGACCGCGTGAGACGACACTTCATACAGTCCCAAACATGTTCAATGGAGGACAGATCTTACACCTTCTGGAGCACGTTGGGTGGCACGGGATACATGCGGACGTGCATTGTCCTGTTGGAACAGCAAGTTCCCTTGCCGGTCTAGGAATGGTAGAACGATGGGTTCGTTGATGGTTTGGATGTACCATGCACTATTCAGTGTCCCCTCGACGATCACTAGAGGTGTACTGCCAGTGTAGGAGATCGCTCCCCACACCATGATGCCGGGTGTTGGCCCTGTGTGCCTCGGTCGTATGCAGTCCTGATTGTGGCGCTCACCTGCACGGCGCCAAACACGCATACGACCATCATTGGCACCAAGGCAGAAGCGACTCTCATCGCTGAAGACGACACGTCTCCATTCGTCCCTCCATTCACGCCTATCGCGACACCACTGGAGGCGGGCTCACGATGTTGGGGCGTGAGCGGAAGACGGCCTAACGGTGTGCGGGACCGTAGCCCAGCTTCATGGAGACGGTTGCTGAATGGTCCTCGCCAATACTCCAGGAGCAACAGTGTCCCTAATTTGCTGAGAAGTGGCGGTGCGGTCCCCTATGGCACTGCGTAGGATCCTACGGTCTTGGCGTGCATCCGTGCATCGCTGCGGTCCGGTCCGAGGTCGACGGGCACGTGCACCTTCCGCCGACCACTGGCGACAACATCGATGTACTGTGGAGACCTCACGCTCCACGTGTTGAGCAATTCGGCGGTACGTCCACCCGGCCTCCCGCATGCCCACTATACGCCCTCGCTCAAAGTCCGTCAACTGCACATACGGTTCACGGCCACGCTGTCGCGGCATGCTCCCAGTGTTAAAGACTGCGATGGAGCTCCGTATGCCACGGCAAACTGGCTGACACTGACGGCGGCGGTGCACAAATGCTGCGCAGCTAGCGCCATTTGACGGCCAACACCGCGGTTCCTGGTGTGTCCGCTGTGCCGTGCGTGTGATCATTGTTAGTACAGCCCTCTCGCAGTGTCCGGAGCAAGTATGGTGGGTCTGACACACCGGTGTCAATGTGTTCTTTTTTCCATTTCCAGGAGTATATATATGACTTTTGAACACTAGTAAGGTAAATACATTGTTTGTTCTCTATCAAAATCTTTCATTTGCTAACTATGCCTATCAGTAGTTAGTGCCTTCAGTGGCGCTCGCTGAATTGCAGGAGTTCGAGGAACGAAAATTTTTGTGAGGTAAGTGATTTTTGAAAGGTATCGGTTAATGTTGGTCAGGGCCATTCTTTGTAGCGATTATTGAAAGTCAGATTGCGTTGCGCTAAAAATTACTGTGTGTCAGTCTAAGCACAGTCTTGTATTATTGTTCTAAGGGTACGTTACATATGTCGACCCTTAGCTGAGGATACCTCACTGGAATCATATGGTTTTTTCTTGTAGTTTTTGAGTAATTAGTGTAGCTTTAGTTTTTTGCTAGCGCGTAATTGTAGAGAGAATCTCCTTTGTAGTTGCAGTCTTTCATTGTTGTACAGTAAAACAGTTGTACAGTAAAACAATTGTGGCATGCATGTAGATTTGCACCAAGTATTTTACAGCTGCGCTTGCAATTAACTAGATATTATTTTCAGTGCTATGTTAATGCGTTATCTTATTGTGCTTTTCTATGTCATCGTGTGAAATATTGTGACAATAATGGCGCGTGAAAAACGTAACACTAGGCTCCAAAGTAAACTGAGAAATAATAGTGACGGCGAGCGTAGCTCACCAGCACCACCGTGTAATTAATTAACAGACATTCAAAGTAGTAATTTGGTAACTGTGCATAGGGAAATGGAGCGGGCGTCAAATAATGGCGTAGGCTTTGAAACAATTAGTGAACAGGGAAGGATTATCGATAGATCGGTCGGCAACAGCTCGCCTCAGGAATCGGGAATGACAGAACACAATATTGCAAATACTGTAGACTCAGGTTTTGCGTCCTCACCGTTTTCTCAAATAAGTCAAGCCACATTTTCTGCTTGTCAAAATGTGAATGTTGCCGGTGCAAATGCACTGCCGAATAGCATAGAGGAACAGATTCCAGACACTAATACATTATTATTGCAATTAATGCAACAAATGAAACAAAATCAGAGTCAAACACAGCAAAAGCTTCAAACGTTAGACACCACACTTGAACAAACACGTGAAGATATGACTACTGAGTTGCATAACACTGAATCGAAATGTCAAAAAGTCTGTAATGACGTAAAAACACAAATTTGTGAGCATTTTTAACCAATTTTTTCGCGGCATTACAGAATCACGAAGCAGCCATAAAAGAACTGCAAACCATTGTTCATGAAATTCATGAGACCTTGCAAGCTAAAATTGACTCAGTTGCATCTACCGATTCGGTTACGCAACTTGCAAAAACTCAGGAAAACTTAAAGGACACAGTAGATACGATTTCAACACACATGGACACTCTGAAACTTGGTTCAGAAAAACACACAGAGGAAATAATTTCACTGTCAGATAAAGTAGCCGAACTTTCAGATCAGTTTACTAACTTATCTACAAAGGTAGATGATGATCTGAATGATACAAGACCTGTAGCCTTTACTGACACTGAAGAGTATGCATAAATTAGAAAATTCAAACAAAATCAAAATCAAATCAATACACTTTACAAAAGAGAAATCCGGAAATTTCAAGATCAGTTGGCACAAGTAATACAAGAATTACATATTTCAGAGGACACTCGCGCTCCAGTAGGGGAAGAGGGACATAGCAATACAGAACAACCACAAAATAATAACACAGGACACTTCGGAAATTATGAAAGAAATTGGCAAGGCGCATTGGATTTTGAGATGGAACCGCCGAAACGACGTAACAATGAGCTATGTGCGACTCGACTACACGATGAGTTTGACTATTAGCTGTTCATTGCTACTCGTAAATTCAAAACATTTAAGAATTCTGGCAACGACATTCATCCACGAGCATGGCTTCATCAATTCTCTCATTGTTTTCCTCCCAACTGGTCATTGTAGCACAGATTAGAGTTTATTTGTGGCTACTTAGAGAATGAACCAGCTGTAAGAATGCGATCGGTCATTCACGATTGTCACAGTGGAGGAGAATATTATGCCTTCATCTCACCCTATTGGTCTCAAGTTACACAAGACCGAGTAAAACATAGCATCATAATGATGAAACATTTCGAACAATCTGAATTTTCCAGTCTTGTGAAATATTTTGAGGACATGTTTCATAAGAATCAGTATCTTTCAAACCCATACAGCCCTTCAGAACTCATCCGCATTTGCTTAATCAAATTGCCTAAACATTTACGACATATTATTTTGGCAGGACGTTTCACAGACGACATTTAAGCTTTTCAGGGACTCTTACGAGAATTAGAAATTGACACTGACAATCGCGGAACGCGAAAACAGAAACACAACAATTACAGGTCACATCCGTCACAATTTCGCGATGACAGAAATAATAACTGGACACGACAAGGCTATTCTTACAACATAAATCGTAACCAAAACAGACACCACCCATATGACAACCGTTGGCAGAATAATAGTTACAGAGAAAGATCGCATTTCCGTAGTAATGAACATGACAGAGAGAACCATAGAAACAGACAATATGGGAACCAAAACAATTATTATCAAGGGAGGCAGAATAACTTCTGACGCAACGGTCCACCGTGCAGTGATAATTCAGGGAGAAATTTTCCACCACTTAACCGACAAGAAAGAAACTACAGGAACTACCGACAGGACGACAGGCGATATAATCGTAACGACAGACTTGAATTGAATTAGAACTGGCGAAATTCAAACAGAGCTGGGCACTCTCGACAAGGTGAGTTTGTAGAAGTTAGGTCTCTAAATCCTAATAACGACATGCGCCAACAAAGAGACAAACAATGACTCGCACAGCAGGCAGCCACGTGCGACGGCTGGCTCAGAGAAAAATAACATAGACTCTGACCTTGAGAAAATTTTCAGTATTCTTTACCAACGTATACTGCATGATAATTGCGTTCAAGCTGAAACTCCGAGTACTACGAAGAGTAAAAGATTGTACCACATTTCAAATGTAAAACCGTTTATTGAAAGATAATTTGTTTTTTAACTTTGTATTTGCCATAAAACTTTTCACTTTACATTGCTAGTATGCTTTGTCAAACTTAGAATCTGTTAACATGCAACTGTGTTTGAAGTTAAATATCCAGTCAAGAACCAAGTGAACTTATTTAAACAGAAATTACGAATGCGTTGTTATAGTGAACAGACGTCACAGTGTTATTGTGTGTGTAAAATCTTGTCTGTTAGTTGCACGATTACGTAACGACTGTAAGGCTCACATACTTAGAACATTTACCAGTACTGCTAATTAGATTTTAATGCGACATTTTGGTTTACTTGAAAATACATTCTGGATTTAAAGTACTTTCTGTGAGATACCAGATGACACAGTGGTTAGTTTATGTGACTGCTACACGATTTTATCACGACGCTACTAATGAGTGACAATTTACAATGTTGCTTTTGCGGTGTTTCTGTTTTATATCTGTACAGTTTTTCTGAATTCTTCTGGAAAGTAAAACATGTTTTAGTAGTACCTTTTGTGGTATAGCTACAAGGAGACAGCCTTTTCCGTAGCACAACAATACATTACGTTATATTACTTTCTTGATCACGGTAAGGTACGTAATAACTAAGATATCTATATGCAAAGCATTTCACTTTCGTTTATGATGAGGTAAGTACATTGACTTCAGCAGAACTTTGCTTACAGATAACTACGACACTTCTGCAGAATTATCTTACAGCAAGACGCACATTTAGCGCTACAGAACACGCATTTGAGAGATTAATTTTGCACTTAAGTCATTTATTTTTCAAGATTTTTGAGTTACAAAGAAAGTTTCCCATGATACATTTCATTCCATTGCTGTAATCTGTAACTCCTGAGGCAATAATTACATTAATCCTCAGGGGGGCACACGCTTACTTTGTGTACCATCTGCATGGCAGGCACAAGGAGCCCTAGCTAATATGGTATTTGCTTGTACAACTTTACACGTCGGTACCATATTTCTCTAACACAGAATTACACAGCTATCTGATCATTTATCTGAGAGAGGCAAATATTTATTTTACTACATCAGTGACAGATGTTTACGTAATTACACAGTTGGATAACTTCACACATATGAAATTGTATTTCGTCTGTACTTTGTGAACTGTTCATATTTTTTCAGAACCATTGTGATACTATGAGAGCTCTGAATGATGTATTTGGTATGGTATCATCATTTTTAAAGTACGTTTGAGGTAGATGACACTATTGAAATGAGCAGAGAATTTTTTTTAGGTTTTGAAATTGTTGGAGGAAGCTACGACGATTTTGAGATTTGGCTGAGGTTTTATGATGTTATGATGACGATGTGTATTACGCTGGTGCGGTATGTTTATGATAAATAAGCTGATGCTGTATGAGGAATTTGATTATGCTACATACTTGTTGTTGTTGTTGTCTTCAGTCCTGAGACTGGATTGATGCAGCTCTCCATGCTACTCTATCCTGTGCAAGCTGCTTCATCTCCCAGTACCTACTGCAACCTACATCCTTCTGAATCTGCTTAGTGTACTCATCTCTCGGTCTCCCTCTACGATTTTTACCCTCCACGCTGCCCTCCAATGCTAAATTTGTGATCCCTTGATGCCTCAAAACATGTCCTACCAACCGATCCCTTCTTCAAGTCAAGTTGTGCCACAAACTTCTCTTCTCCCCAATCCTATTCAATACCTCCTCATTAGTTACGTGATCTATCCACCTTATCTTCAGTATTCTTCTGTAGCACCACATTTCGAAAGCTTCTATTCTCTTCTTGTCCAAACTAGTTATCGTCCACGTTTCACTTCCATACATGGCTACACTCCAAACAAACACTTTCAGAAACGACTTCCTGATACATAAATCTATATTCGATGTTAACAAATTTCTCTTCTTCAGAAACGCTTTCCTTGCCATTGCCAGTCTACATTTTATATCCTCTCTACTTCGACCATCATCAGTTATTTTGCTCCCCAAATAGCAAAACTCCTTTACTACTTTAAGCGTCTCATTTCCCAATCTAATTCCCTCAGCATCACCCGATTTAATTTGACTACATTTCATTATCCTCGTTTTGCTTTTGTTGATGTTCATCTTATATCCTCCTTTCAAGACACTATCCAAGTCCTTTGCTGTCTCTGACAGAATTACGATGTCATCGGCGAACCTCAAAGTTTTTATTTCTTCGCCGTGGATTTTAATACCTACTCTGAATTTTTCTTTTGTTTCCTTCACTGCTTGCTCAATATACACATTGAATAACATCGGGGAGAGGCTAAAACCCTGTCTCACTCCCTTCCCAACCACTGCTTCCCTTTCATGTCCCTCGACTCTTATAACTGCCATCTGGTTTCTGTACAAATTGTAAATAGCCTTTCGCTCCCTGTATTTTACCCCTGCCACCTTTAGAATTTGAAAGAGAGTATTCCAGTCAACATCGTCAAAAGCTTTCTCTAAGTCTACAAATGCTAGGAACGTAGGTTTGCCCTTCCATAGTCTAGCTTCTAAGATAAGTCGTAAGGTCAGTATTGCCTCATGTGTTCCAGCATTTCTATGGAATCGAATCTGTTCTTCCCCGAGGTCGGTTTCTACTAGTTTTTCCATCCGTCTGTAAAGAATTCGCGTTAGTATTTTGCAGCTGTGACTTATTAAACTGATAGTTCGGTAATTTTCACATCTGTCAACACCTGCTTTCTTTGGGATTGGAATTATTATATTCTTCTTGAAGTCTGAGGGTATTTCGCCTGTCTCATACATCTTGCTCACCAGCTGGTAGAGTTTTGTCATGACTGGCTCTCCCAAGGCCGTCAGTAGTTCTAATGCAATGTTGTCTACTCCGGGGGCCTTGTTTCGACTCAGGTCTTTCAGTGCTCTGTCAAACTATTCACGCAGTATCCTATCTCCCACTTCGTCTTCATCTACATCCTCTTCCATTTCCATAATATTGTCCTCAAGTACATCGCCCTTGTATAAACCTACTATATACTCCTTCCACCTTTCTGCCTTCCCTTCTTTGCTTAGAACTGGGTTGCCATCTGAGCTCCTGATATTCATACACGTGGTTCTCTTATCTCCAAACGTCTCTTTAATTTTCCTGTAGGCAGTATCTATCTTACCCCTAGTGAGATAAGCTTCTACATCCTTACATTTGTCCTCTATCCATCCCTGTTTAGCCATTTTGCACTTCCTGTCGATCTCATTTTTGAGACGTTTGTATTCCTTTTTGCCTGCTTCATTTACTGCATTTTTATATTTTCTCCTTTCATCAATTAAATTCAATATTTCTTCTGTTACCCAAGGATGTCTAGCAGCCCTCGTCTTTTTACCTACTTTATCCTCTGCTGCCTTCACTACTTCATCCCTCAGAGCTACCCATTCTTCTTCTACTGTATTTCTTTCCCCCATTCCTGTCAATTGTTCCCTTATGCTCTCCCTGAAATTCTTTACAACCTCTGGTTCTTTCAGTTTATCCAGGTCCCATCTCCTTAATTTCCCACATTTTTGCAGTTTCTTCAGTTTTAATCTACAGGTCATAACCAATAGATTGTGGTCAGAGTCCACATCTGCCCCTGGATATGTCTTACAACTTAAAACCTGGTTCCTAAATCTCTGTCTTACCATTATATAACCTATCTGATACCTTTTAGTATCTCCAGGGCTCTTCCATGTATACAACCCACTTTCATGATTCTTAAACCAAGTGTTAGCTATGATTAAGTTGTGCTCTGTGCAAAATTCTACTAGGCGGCTTCCTCTTTCATTTCTTAGCCCCAACCCATATTCACCTACTATGTTTCCTTCTCTCCCTTTTCCTACACTCGAATTCCAGTCACCCATTACTATTACATTTTCGTCTCCCTTCACTATCTGAATAATTTCTTTTATTTCATCGTACATTTCTTCAATTTCTTCGTCATCTGCAGAGCTAGTTGGCATATAAACTTGTACTACTGTAGTAGGTGTGGGCTTCGTATCTATTTTGGCCACAATAATGCGTTCACTATGCTGTTTGTAGTAGCTTACCCGCATTCCTATTTTCCTATTCATTATTAAACCTACTCCTGCATTACCCCTATTTGATTTTGTATTTATAACCCTGTAGTCACCTTACCAGAAGTCTTGTTCCTCCTGCCACCGAACTTCACTAATTCCCACTATATCTAACTTTAACCTATCCATTTCCCTTTTTAAATTTTCTAACCTACCTGCCCGATTAAGGGATCTGACATTCCACGCTCCGATCCGTAGAACGCCAGTTTTTTTTTCTCCTGATAGGGACATCCTCTTGAGTAGTCCCCGCCCGGAGATCCGAATGGGGGACTATTTTACCTCCGGAATATTTTACCCAAGAGGACGCCATCATCATTTAATCATACAGTAAAGCTGCATATCCTCGGGAAAAATTACGGCTGTAGTTTTCCTTTGCTTTCAGCCGTTCGCAGTACCAGCACAGCAAGGCCGTTTTGGTTAATGTTGCAAGGCCAGATCAGTCAATCATCCAGACTGTTGCCCCTGCAACTACTGAAAAGGCTGCTGCCCCTCTTCAGGAACCACATGTTTGTCTGGCCTCTCAACAGATACCCCTCCGTTGTGGTTGCACCTACGGTACGGCCATCTGTATCGCTGAGGCACGCAAGCCTCCCCACCAACGGCAAGGTACATGGTTCATGTGGGGGGGGGGGCTACATACTTATTATGATGAAATATTGAAGAAGTGTCTACGAATATGTCTATTTGTAATAAAGCAAGGAATAATGAGTAGTGGTTAGGGACTCTGGTTTGTGAAAAAGGATGTTGAAAACCGAGAATCGTACTTTAAGAGTTATGAAATGTGTGTATATGCGTGAATGTATCACTATGCTGGCGAAATGTTTTGGACATTGTTAGATTTACAGGATTTTCTTTCTACTGATTTGAAACTCAAATTCTCGACCTGTGAAATTTTTATATGAGACTGTCACTTTTGTCGTAAATATTTCGATGCCTTTCAGAGGCACAGGAGGAGAGAAAAAAAAAGAGGCCATTATCCTCCCTATTGAGATTTCTTTGTAGAAAGCACCACAAATACGACACACTCAAACTTGAAATATGATTATACTGTGGAGCTCTTAATTTATGATATTTACTAAAATGTCTAATGAAGTGATGAGAAAAATTTTACATGTTTTGTCTTTCTAGTTGAGAGTTTGCTTATTAAGCAGATGGGACCTGGTTAAACTAAAAGAACCAGAGGTTCTACATAGTTTCACTGAGAGCATAAGGGAACAATTGACAGGAATGGTGGAAAGAAATAAAATAGAAGAAGAATGGGTAGCTTTGAGGGATGAAGTAGTGAAGGCAGCAGAGGATCAAGTAGGTAAAAAGGCGAGGGCTAGTAGAAATCCTTGGGTAACAGAAGAAATATTGAATTTAATTGATGAAAGGAGAACATATAAAAATGCAGTAAATGAAGCAGACAAAAAGGAATACAAACGTCTCAAAAATGAGTTCGACAGGAAGTGCAAAATGGTTAAGCAGGCATGGCTACAGGACAAATGTATGGATGTAGAGGCTTATCTCACTGGGGGTAAGATAGATACTGCCTACAGGAAAATTAAAGAGACGTTTGGAGATAAGAGAACCACTTGTCTGAACATCAAGAGCGCAGATGGAAACCCAGTTCTAAGCAAAGAAGGGAAAGCAGAAAAGTGGAAGGAGTATATAGAGGGTCTATACAAGGGCGATGTACTTGAGGACAATATTATGTAAGTGGAAGAGGATGTAGATGAAGATGAAATGGGAGATATGATACTGTGTGATGAGTTTGACAGAGCACTGAAAGACCTGAGTCGAAACAAGGCCCCTGGAGTAGACAACATTCCATTGGAACTACTGACGGCCTTGGGAGAGCCAGTCCTGACAAAACTCTACCAGCTGGTGAGCAAGATGTATGAGACAGGCGAAATACCCTCAGACTTCAAGAAGAATATAATAATTCCAATCCCAAAGAAAGCAGGTGTTGACAGATGTGAAAATTACCGAACTATCAGTTTAATAAGTCACAGCTGCAAAATACTAACGCGAATTCTTTACAGACGGATGGAAAAACTAGTAGAAGCCGACCTCGGGGAAGAACAGATTCGATTCCATAGAAATGCTGGAACACATGAGGCAATACTGACCTTACGACTTATCTTAGAAGCTAGACTATGGAAGGGCAAACCTACGTTCCTAGCATTTGTAGACTTAGAGAAAGCTTTTGACGATGTTGACTGGAATACTCTCTTTCAAATTCTAAAGGTGGCAGGGGTAAAATACAGGGAGCGAAAGGCTATTTACAATTTGTACAGAAACCAGATGGCAGTTATAAGAGTCGAGGGACATGAAAGGGAAGCAGTGGTTGGGAAGGGAGTGAGACAGGGTTTTAGCCTCTCCCCGATGTTATTCAATGTGTATATTGAGCAAGCAGTGAAGGAAACAAAAGAAAAATTCAGAGTAGGTATTAAAATCCACGGCGAAGAAATAAAAACTTTGAGGTTCGCCGATGACATCGTAATTCTGTCAGAGACAGCAAAGGACTTGGATAGTGTCTTGAAAGGAGGATATAAGATGAACATCAACAAAAGCAAAACGAGGATAATGAAATGTAGTCGAATTAAGTAGAGTGATCCTGAGGGAATTAGATTAGGAAATGAGACACTTAAAGTAGTAAAGGAGATTTGCTATTTGGGGAGCAAAATAACTGATGATGGTCGAAGTAGAGAGGATATAAAATGTAGACTGGCAATGGCAAGGAAAGCGTTTCTGCAGAAGAGAAATTTGTTGACATCGAGTATATATTTAAATGTCAGGAAGTCATTTCTGAAAGTATTTGTATGGAGTGTAGCCATGTATGGAATTGAAACATGGACGATAACTAGTTTGGACAAGAAGAGAATAGAAACTTTCGAAATGTGGTGCTACAGATGAATGCTGAAGATTAGATGGGTAGGTCACATAACTAATGAGGAAGTATTGAATAGGATTGGGGAGAAGAGAAGTTTGTGGCACAACTTGACCAGAAGAAGGAATCGGTTGGTAGGACATGTTCTGAGGCATCAAGGGATCACCAATTTAGTATTAGAGGGCAGCGTGGAGGGTAAAAATCGTAGAGGGACACCAAGACATGACTACACTAAGCAGATTCAGAGGATGTAGGTTGCAGTAGATACTGGGAGATGAAGAAGCTTGCACAGGATAGAGTAGCATGGAGAGCTTCATCAAACCAGTCTTAGGACCGAAGACCACAAAAACATCAAGTTTCTAGCTGCAGCAGCACTGGTTAAAATAAAATTTAAGAGATGTACTAGTATCACTATTTTCTGTCTACAGTCCCAGTAAAGAATAATTTTATGATGTACTTTCATAGAAATGAGAGCACAACTAGACATTTCCCTTCACAAGAGTTGTAAAAATAATTTTTAACAGGTTGGTAACTTATCTGCTAGAGTAAGTCAAGGTGATGCATCACTCTAGTATTAAGTTGTGACATAGGTATCAAATATGGCCATTTTTACTGTAATATTTTTTTTGTTTGAGCTTTGTCATATTCAGGTATAACTTATTGCATTTGCTGCTGCTGTGTGACAGGCATAGTGCTACTGAATTTCACATTGAATTACTCTGTTAAGCCAGCTTTACTACTGATTTATTTTTCTTTTTGCTGCACATTGGCTCATATTAGTGATAATGGTGCATTTGCTTTGCTAACTTATATATAACTTATATATATATATTGCCACTTACTTTGCCAGTTTGCCTTTTTTTTGTCATTGCTGTTTAGCTCAGTAGATTTAAGTTAGCTTAAGAGGTGGTAGACTATATAAGAGACTAACTATCATGAATTGGAAGAAATGCATTGAGAGGCTATAAGAAAATGGTTTGTCCAAAAAAAGTTGTGTGCAGTGCAGAAAAAGTATTTTTGAAAGAGGATGTGAACAGATTACAGAAAGCAGTCTCAGATATGACTTTTTGGGAATAATGATGAACGAAGGGAGGTCTCCATGCAAAATACTGCAGTAAAACAAACCCTGTCCTTTCCTTTTGTGTTATCCCTCTATGTGTTTGTGTTCCCTTGTGTATTTGTGTTTTTCCTGTCTTTATGTGTTTAGCTGATGTTGTTATGTTGTAGAATTTTTCTAATATGGTATTTACTTTGTAAAGATGTTTAGACATTATTTGTTCTGTTTTGTTTTAATGCTCACGTGTGAAGTTGATGTTTCACAAGTTATTCTAATCTTTAGTGTATTTACTTATGTCATTATTCCTGTAACACTGATGTATATGTTAATTCGATTCTTCTGTAAAGCCTGCATTACCACAAATGTTATCTGTATTGTTATATTCTTTAATGATGTATTTTGTACCTTTGTTATTGTATTCTTATGTTATAAAATTGTAATTGACACCAGTTCATCAAATTAAGTAACTTGTAAGTTACATTTCACTGCACACGTTTATGTTGGTCATAGTACATGGATAATGTGTGAGAAGTAGGGACTGTTAGTGTTTGCACGTGTGTTAATAATTCAGCAAGGGACTGGATAACAGCATTGCTGGTTCTTAGGACAATTCCAAAAACTTTGTGAGTGCACAAGTGGTGGTTCATGGACTTGCTATACTGTCCACAAGACTCTTCGATGGTGATTGTGCACCTGGACAGTTGCAACAGATGGCTGCTGGCTGTCTCTACGAGGACTACAGTGGGTCTGCATCTTTGATGGACCACCAATACCATTATCTCTACAAGGACTATAGTGGGTCTGCATCTTTGATGGTCGACCAATACCGTAATCTCTACCAGGGCTACAGTGGGTCTACTCTGTGATGATCTACCTACCAATATTCTTCAAAACTTCGACAGACTCTGCAGTGGGTTTGCCCTGTTGTGGCCCATTGCCTGTCTGCATGTCGAGAGTCAACACTGTCTTTCCGTTGGAAGGACAACACTACTTCTTCAAGACTGCATGGAAATCCACTACTTCTGTGTGCATTTTCTTTTACTGCTCAGACTTTGAGAAAAACACTGCTATTTTACTGTGTTGAACGATCAGGACTGTCTTTATGGGCTGTGAGAAATTTTTATCTTTTGACCAACATTGTACCAATAAGACTGTGCATATGATTTCTTTGTTATTGAAATTGTGAAAAAAGTTTTAACAAATATGTATTGGCCACTGCCCAAAACAATTTGTAAAATTTTTTGTGGGGAGCATTGGGGCTATGTAAGTAGTCTGTTTAGGTTTTCTTATTGGTAACGCCACGTACCGCTCTGTATGAAAATGACTGGCTGTGCTGTGTGTAGTCTGTGGCTAGTTTGCGTTGTTGTCTGCCATTGTAGTGTTGGGCAGATGGATGTGAACAGCGCGTAGCGTTGCGCAGTTGGAGGTGAGCCACCAGCATTGGTGGATGTGGGGAGAGAAATGGCGGAGTTTTGAAATTTGTAAGACTGGATGTCATGAACTGCTATATATTATGACTTTTGAACACTAGTAAGGTAAATACACGGTTTGTTCTCTATCAAAATCTTTCATTTGCTAACTATGCCTATCAGTAGTTAGTGCCTTCAGTAGCTTGAATCTTTTATTTATCTGCCAGTAGTGGCGCTCGCTGTAATGCAGTAGTTTGAAGAACGAAGATTTTTGTGAGGTAAGTGATTTGTGAAAGGTATATGTTAATGTTGGTCAGGGCCATTCTTTGTAGCGATTACTGAAACTCAGATTGCGTTGCGCTAAAAATTATTGTGTGTCAGTTTAAGCACAGTCTTGTATAATTTTTCTAAGGGGACGTTTCAGTGTGTGTGTGAAAGGGAAAGTCAGGGATATGGAAATAAAAATCACTTAGAAATAAACAGGAAGTGGAGGGTAGACAAAATGAAATAGATGTAGAAAAAAATTCGAAGAAACCAAATGACCTTCGGAAAACTCAAAACAACCTTCGGTGAAATTAAAAGAAAATATTCATACATTAAGAATGCAATGGCAATCCCACTATACACGCAGAAGAGAGGGCAGATGAGGAGATTAGTGTTTAAAATCCTATTGATAACGAGGTCATTAGAGGCTGAGTGCCAGCTCGGATAAGGGAAGGATGGAGAAGAAAAGCGGCCGTGCCCTTTTCAAGGAATCTTCCCAGAATTTGTCTTAAGCGAGTTAGAAAAATCATGGAAAACTTAAATCAGGATGGCTGACGCGGATTTGAACCGCCGTATTTCCGAAAACGTGTCTAATGTGCTAACCACTGCTTGGTAAGAGACAGCGGATGGATGGAAAGCGTACATTAAAGACAAATATGAGAGTGACCCATGGTGCAGAAGTAGCGTCTTTCATTAGGAATCAAAATATCCTCGATCCCGGCTTCGAAACATACCACCGCTTAAATTTTCATTAATAATCATCATTGGCGGCCGAAGACTTTCTGCCTAACAATTCAATCTCATTCTGCCAACGGCCTTGTCAAAGACGGTGGAGGAGCGGACAGAGGTTCAGGGCACCCTCTTGTCCTAGGTGTGGAAAACTGCCCCTAAAGAATCAGTAATGACCAAAAGCATGAGGATGCAGAAGGCAATGGCAACCACTGCATTAAAGACACGTAACTTGTGTCTACAGGACATGTGGCCTGTAGTTGAATAAGTGTCATGATGATCTCTCCATTGGCAAAAGATTCCGGAATAGTCCCCCATTCGAATCTCCGGGAGGGGACTGCCAAGGGGGAGGTTACCATGAGAAAAAGATTGAATAATCAACGAAAGGATAACGTTCTACGAGTCGGGGCGTGGAATGTCAGAAGCTTGAACGTGGTAGGGAAACTAGAAAATCTGGAAAGGGAAATGCAAAGGCTCAATCTAGATATAATAAAAGTCAGTGCTGTGAAATGGAAAGAAGACAAGGATTTCTGTTCAGATGAGCATAGAGTAATATCAACAACAGCAGTAAATGGTATAACGGGAATAGCATATTTTATGAATAGAAATGTAGGGAAAAGAGTGTGCTACAGTGAACAGTCCAGTGATAGGGTTTTCCGTATCAGAATCGATAGCAGACCAACGCCGATAACGATAGTTCATGTATACATGCCGATGTCGCAAGCTGAAGATGAAGAGATAAAGGAAGTGTATGAGGATATTGAAAGGGTAATACAGAAGGTAAAGGGAGATGAAAATCTAATACCCATGGAGTGGATTGCAGTTGTAGGGGAAGGAGTAGAAGAAAGGGTTGCAGGAAAATATGGGCTTAGGACAAGGAATGATAGAGGATAGTCTGAGCTCTGTGTTTAATTTCAGTTAGTAATAGCGAATACTCTGTTCAAGAATCACTGGACGAGGAGCTATATTGGGGAAAAAACCGGGTGATACGGGAAAATTTCAGTTAAATTACGTCGTAGTCAGAGAGAGATTTCAAAATCAGATACTGGATTGTAAAGTTACCCAGAGAAACAAATATAGACTCAGATCACAATACAGTACTGATGAAGAGTGAGCTGAAGTTTAAGAGATTAGTAAAGAAGGATCATTTCGCAAAGAAGTGGGATACGGAAGTATTAAGGAATGTCGAGACACATTTGAAGTTCTCTAAGGCTATAGATTCAGCAATAAGGAATAACTCAGAAGGCAGTACAGTTGAAGTGGAACGCACACTTCTAAAACAGGCAATCGCAGAAGTTGGTACGAAAAACCTAGGTACAAAGTAGGTAACTACAAAGAAACAATGGGTAACAGAAGAAATACTTCAGTTGATCGATGAAAGAAGGAAGCAAAAAAACATTCAGAGAAATTCAGCAATACAGAAATGTAAGTCGCCGAGGAACGAAATAAATAGGAACTGCAAGGAAACTAAGACGAAGTGGATGCAAGAAAAAAATGTTAAGAAATCGAAAAAGAAATGATAGTCGGAAGGACTGACTCAGTGTATAGGAAAGTCAGAACAACCTTAGGAGACCTTAAAAGCACGGCTGGTAGCATAAAGGGTGCAACAGGAATTCCACTGTTAAATGCAGAAGAAAGGAAAGAGTACAGTGAAGGCCTCTATGAGGGGGAAGATTTGTCTGATGTGATAGAAGTAGCAGGGGTGGATTTAAAAGAGATAGGGGATCCATTGTTATAATCAGAACTTAAGAGTGCTTTGGAGAACGTAAGATCAAATAAGGAGGAAGTCCATCAGAATTTCTGAAATCATTGGGGGAAGTGGCATCAACATGACTATTCACGTTGGTGTGTAGAATGTATGAGTCAGGGGACATGCCATCTGACTTTCGGAAAAATTCCGAAGACTGCAAGAATTGACATGTGCGAGAATTATCGCACAATCAGCTTGACAACTTATGCATCCAAGTTGGTGACAAGAATAATATGGAGGAGAATGGAAAAGAAAATTTTTGGATGTGCAAGATGACGACCAGTTTTTCTTTAGAGAAGATAACGCACGAGAGGCAATTCTGACGTTGTGGTTGATAACAGAAGCAAGACTAAAGTAAAGTCAAGACATGTTCATAGGGCTTCCAGAGCTGGAAAAAGCGTTAGACAATATTAAATGGTGCAAGTTGTACGAAATTATGAGAAAAATAGGGGTAAGCTAGAGGGAAAGACGGGTAGTATACAACAATACATACAAGAGCGAAGAAGGAATAACAGGAGTGGTCGACCAAGAACGAAGTGCTTGGTATAAAAAGGGTGTAAGACAGGCATGTAATCTTCCGCCAATACTATTCAATCTGTACATCGAAGAAGCAATGATGGAAATATAAGAGCTTCAGAAGCAGGGAATTAAAATTCAAGGTGATAGGATACCTATGAAACGATTCGATGATGGTAGTACGATACTAAGTGAGAGTGAAGAAGAATTACATGATATGCTGAATGGGATGAACAATCTAATGAGTAAAGAATTTGGACTGAGAGTAAACCGAAGAAAGACCAAAGTAGTGAGTGTAAGTAGGTTGTTTAGGTTTTTTATGTTAGTAACGCCACGTAGCACTCTATATGAAAATCACTGACAGTTCTGTGTGAATTCTGCGGTTGGTTTGCATTGTTGGAATATTTGCTATTGTAGTGTTGGGTAGTTGGATGTGAACAGCGCGTAGCGTTGCGCAGTTGGATGTGAGCCGCCAGCAGTGGTGATGTGGGGAGAGAGATGGCAGAAGTTTGAGAGCGGACGATCTGGACGTGTGACTATCAGAAAGAGTAAATTTTTGATACTGTATATATGATGACTTTTGAATATTATTAAGGTAAATAAACTGTTTGTTCTCTATCAAAATCTTTCATTTGCTAACTATGCCTATCAGTATTTAGTGCCTTCAGTAGTTAGTATCTTTTATTTAGCTGGCAGTATTGGCTCTCGCTCTATTGCAGTAGTTTAACGAAGATTTTTATGAGGTAAGTGATTCATGAAAGGTATAGGTTATTGTTAGTCAGGGCCATTCTTTTGTACGGATTTTTGAAAAGATTGCCTTGCGCTCAAGACATTGTGTGTCAATTTAGTGTTGATCAGAATAAGTAAAGAGAGAAATGTCTGAGTACATTCAGTTCTGCTCAGCTGTTTGAAAATCAAATGACGTAAGAGGTTTATCAGCATAGTAATTCATAAATTTTTCTAAGGGGACGTTACGTGAGAAGCAGCAGAAATGAGAACAGCGGGAAACTTAAAATTAGGATTGATGGTCACGAAGTAGATGAACTTAAGGAATTCCGCTACCTGGGTAGCAACGCAACCAATGACTGACGGAGCAAGGAGGACATCAAAAGCAGACTAGCACTGGCGAAAAGGGCATTCCTGGCCAACCACAGCACGAATCTCTATAATGTTTGGCTAATGTTTAAGAGGTAATTAAAGTGGGTGGTTGAGAGCATAGCAACAGTACAAAATCATTGAGTCACTAAAATGTTTTGCTGATTTGGAAAACTAGTTGAATGTGGATAGTTGACAGTATTTCAACATAACCTCTTCCCTTTATGAATGACAATTAGATTCTAATGTTAAAACTACAACTACCGTTGAGTGTGTTAATTCATTAACATGTCATGTAATCTTTAATGAGCAGAAGTGTAAGTTAGACAAAACAGTACTCAGGTGACGGGCCGGATGTCAGTATTCAACAGGATCCGTATTTCGGCATTCTACCATATTATCATCATCAGGCGCGCTTATGAAATGACCATTTGGGCGTCAGCGTGACATGTTTCTCTCTCCCCCCTCTCTCTCCGGTCTGTAATTCTATCTAAAATCTGCACCCTTCACTACTCCCACCAACAAAAAAATGGTTCAAATGGCTCTGAGCACTATGGGACTTAACATCTGAGGTCATCAGTCCCCTAGAACATGGAACTACTTAAACCTAACTAACCTAAGGACATCACACACATCCATGCCCGAGGCAGGATTCGAACCTGCGACTGTGGCGGTCGCGCGGTTCCAGACTGAAGCGCATAGAACCTCCCACCACCACATTCGCTCCAAAATATCTTTGCTGTTGGCCACTCTGCTTTTCCATATCCTGCTCCCTAAACACTTTCGTTGCTGGGTATTCCAGAAGAATGGCTGCAAGGTGTGACAAAGTTGGCGAGCCCTTAGCAGTGTCAAAGACGACCACGGAATACAGACATCTGTCGCCCATCAGATACTCTGTTCATATTGCAAGATATATATAAATCAGACACGGTTGTAGAAGATCGTTGCTGAGACCACCAAAGGCACACCAGATTGCAGTTGTTGCGAAACATTGCCTATCGAAATTACATTAATTTACAATCATTCTCAGTTTCCCATACACATGCTTTGGAATAAATATTTCAGGTGGTACATAAATCCGATTTTGTCAAGTTAATGTAGCTGAAACTTCTTACTCGTTTACATAATAAGGTGGCATAATTAGGTGGCATTAAGTACAATAATTATGTTGCCTACAATGGTGAAATTATACGTATAACAATTTTGGTTAAGATTCACAGATGGAAATGAAAAGCTGGATGCAGAGCGAGAGGAAGAGAAAGAGAAAGTGAGAGGGAGAGAGAGGGTGGATAGAGTGATTGGATGAGAGCAAACTTGCGAAAGGAGGGATTCTTAGGATTATATCTGACACATGTAATAACTGACTAAAGGTCAGGGTAACACATTAGTCAATGCTTTAAAATGTAGATGGGTATACAGTTTGTACCGTTAGTTGATGAACATATAGTTTCAACTTGACAGGGGGTACAAGCTGTTGGTGTGATGATATATTTGTATATGAGTTCAATCCCTTGAAATTTTTGGGACGTCATGGTAACATAACTAAATATCTATGGTAAATATTAAGGTGTGTGTGTGTGTGTGTGTGTGTGAGAGAGAGAGAGAGAGAGAGAGAGAGAGAGAGAGAGAGTGTGTGTGTGTGTGTGTGTGTGTGTGTGTGTGGGTGGGTGGATGGGTGGATGGGTGGATGGGTGATGTGTGTGCCTTTGGGTGCATTGCAAATTTAATAATAAAGGCAGTTGCTGAAAAACAGAGATGATACTGTAGTAAATATTGTCATTTTTGGCATTCAAAATCGATTCAGGTTGTTTTATATGGTGTTTGTAAATTTAGACTATGTCCAGTTTTTGCCTTTACGTTGTATGTGTAGGATGCTGATACTTGTGTTGTAACATGGTGCTTTGTTTCGTACAGATGGGTGACTACTGCTGATGTGTGGTATTTTTTTGTTTCTTAGTTCTGCCATATGGTCTTTGAATCTAATCTCAAATGATCTGTGTGCCCAGCCTATTTAGAAGCAGTCACAGTCCAAACATTCAATGTTGTACACACCTGTGAGATGAAGTGGGTTTGTGTGCTAATGTTGTAAGATAACTTCTGTCCATCTTGTTTTCTGTGGTCAAGGATATGTTTATGCTTTTCCGTTTGAAGACATTGGCAATCTGATATGAAATGTTACCCAGGAAGTTGATTGTATGGAAGATGTTGATTTCTTTTTTGTTCTTTGTAATGTGATTACTTTGTCACTATTGAGTGTTTTGGGGTATCTACTATAGGAACTGTTACAACCACATGCAATACCTTTTTGTTTTATCATTTCAATTTCTTGTTCATAATTGTCTTCAGCTCTATTGATCATATACCGAAATGGTGCCATTTTGTAGGCTGTGGGGTGGCAATAGTGACCGTTGATTGTAGAATTTGTTGTTATTGCTTGGTATTCAACAGGATTTTCCAGAGATCTAATGACATCTTGGGTTGTCGGATGTTCTGCCAGATATCAGGGTCATTCTTGCACGATATTTCGGTAACGTAGCTCGTAACCTTAATCAGGTGCGACCTTAGACTCAAGACTAAAATGTTCGCATTTAAACCTTTATTAGTCAGTTAAGAACGTTTCTAAGATTTATTTTGCGTTATAGTCTTCCGCCCTAAAATGGTGCTTGGTCCATCTACTTTTGTACATCCAGTAACATAGCCCCATTTGGGCCCGAAGGAAAGTAAAAACTATTACAGCATTGCCTTCTTAGCATCTTATTTTTAGCTACACGTGTTTTGTGTTGTTGCAGAACAGTAATATAGATTTGGAAAAAGCACTTTCGCACTTAAACTGTGAGTCCACAGTCATGTTCAAGGCACAAGCGTATCTTAACCTGTAAGTTACACAATAATTAGACCATTACATTAGCTGACTAATTACTTTAGATAATATGTATTTTTGGAACATTAATGCAAACAATTTAACTTGTTTAATTTCATCAAGTAGTTTGAAGATGGTAGTTTGATCAATCTCAAGTGTAGCTTAAGTTAAATCATTAGTGTCACAGACATTACAATGTGAAAATACTGCAAGTTACGTCAGTGTTGTTAATGTATTTGTGTATTTTTGACAAACCATTTAAATGTGGAAATGATTTACTTTGGGCTGTAGTGTGCCTTATACCAAGTGTGGTACAACGACCAAACTTCACTCACTGCCAAGTGCAGCTTAATGCACTCTTTCCAAAACACTAAATGTTTTCATAAATAATACATAACGGAAATACTGGAAGTTACTCTTTGTGATCAAAAGTATCCGGACACTTAGCTGAAACTTACTTATAAGTTCGTGACACCCTATATTGGTAATTCTGGAATTCACTAAGGTGTTGGCCCACCAGTAGCCTTGATGACAGCTTCCACTCTCGCAGGCATACGTTCAATCAGGTGCTGGAAGCTTTCCAGGGGAATGGCAGCCTATTTTTCACGGAGTGCTGCGCTGAAGAGGGGCATCGATGTCGGTCGGTAAGACCTCGCACGAAGTCGGCGTTCCAAAACATCCCAAAGGTGTTCTATAAGACTCAGGTCAGGACTATGTGCAGGCCAGTCCATTATAGGGATGTTATTGTCGTGTATCCACCCCACCACAGGCCGTAAATTATGAACAGGTGTTAGATGGTGTTGGAAAATGCAATCGGCATCCCAGAATTGCTCTTCAACAGCGGGAAGCAAGAAGGTGCTTAAAACATCAATGTAGGCCTGAGCTTTGATAGTGACATGCAAAACAACAAGAGGTGCTAGCTCTTTTCAAGAAAAACACGACCACACCATAACACCACCGCCTACGAATTTTACTGTTGACACTACACTCGCAGGCAGATAATGTTCAACGGGCATTCTTCATACCCACATCCTGCCATCGGATCGACACATTGTGTATCGCGATTCGTCACTCCACACAACATTTTTCCACATTTCAATCATCAAATGTTTAAGCTCCTTAAACCAAGACAGGCGTCGTTTCGCATCTATCGGCGTGATGTGTGGCTTATTAGCAGCCGCTCGACCATGGACTCAAAGTTTATGCAGTTTGGAATTGCAGTATGATGGTCTGGATAGATGTCTACTTATTACACATTACGACCCTCTTCAACTGACGGCGGTCTCTGTCAGTCAACAGACGAGGTCGGCCTGTAATTTTTTGTGTTGTACGTGTAATTTCACGTTCCCACTTCACTATCACATCGGAAACAATGGATCTGGGAATGTTTAGGAGTGTGGAAATCTCGCGTACAGACGTATGACACTATATCGTGTAGAGCCCCCCACGAGCATGCAGAAGTACCGCAACGCGACGTGACATGGACTCGACTAACATCTGAAGCAGTGCTGGAGGGAACTAACACCGTGAATCCTGCAGGGCTGTCGAAAAATCCGTAAAAGTACGACGGGGTGGAGATCTCTTTTGAACAGCACGTTGCAAGGCATCCCAGATATGGTAAATCATGTTCGTATCTGGGGAGTTTGGAGGGCAGCGGAAGTTTTTAAACTCAGAAGAGTGTTTCCTGCAGCCACTCTGTAGCAATTCTAGACGTGTAGGGTGTCGTATTGTCCTGCTGGACTGCCCAAGTCCATCGGAATGAACAATGAGCATGAATGGACGCAGGTGATCAGACAGAGTGCTTACGTATGTGTCACCTGTCAGAATCGTATCTAAACGTATCCGGGGTTCCATATCACTCAAACTGCACATGCCCCACACCATTACAGACCCTTCACCAGCTTGAACAGTCCCCCGCCGACATGCAGGGTCCATGGATTTATGAGGTTGTCTGCATACCGTTACACATCCATCCGCTCGATACAGTTTGCAACGATACTCGTCCAGTCAGGCAACATTTATCCAGTCTCAACAGACCAACGTCGGTGTTGACGGTCCGAGGCGAGCTGTAAAGCTTTGTGTCTTGCAGTCGTTAAGGGTACACGAATGGGCCTTCGGCTCCGAAAGCCCATGTCGATGATGTTTCGCTGAATGATTCGCAGTCTGACACTTTTTGAAGACCTGTAAGTAGGCTGTTTAGGTTTTCTTATTGGTAACGCCACATAGCGCTCCGTATAAAAATCACTGGCTGTGCCGTGTGCAGTCTGTGGCTGGTTTGCATTGTTGTCTGCCATTGTAGTGTCGGGCAGCGGCAGCTGGATGCTAACAGCGCGTAGCGTTGCGCAGTTGGAGGTGAGCCGCCAGCAATGGTGGACGTGGGGAGAGAGATGGCGGAGTTTTGTAATTTGTAAGACTGGATGTCATGAACTATCATATATTTTTTGACTATTAAGGTAAATACACTGTTTGTTCTCTATTAAAATCTTTCATTTGCTAACTATACCTATCAGTAGTTAGTGCCTTCCGTAGTTAGAATCTTTTATTTAGCTGGCAGTAGTGGTGCTCGCTGTATTGCAGTAGTTCGAGTAACGAAGATTTTTTCTGAGGTAAGTGATTTGTGAAAGGTATAGATTAATGCTAGTCAGGGCCATTCTTTCGTAGGGATTACTGAAAGTCATATTGCGTTGCGCTAAAAAAAATATTGTGTGTCAGTTTAAGCACAGTCTTGTATAATTTTTCTAAGGGGACCTTTCATATGTCGACCCTTAGCCGAGGATACCTCACTGGAATCTTCTGATTTTTTTCCTTGTAGTTTGTGTAGTTAGTGTAGCCTTTGTTTATTGCTAGCGCCTTATCATAGAGAGAATTTCCTTTGTAGTTGCAGTCTTTCATTGTTGTACAGTAAAACAGTTGTGGCATGCATGTAGTTTTGCACGAAGTATTTCGCAGCTGCGCTTGCAATTAACTAGATATTATTTTCAGTGCTATGTTAATGTGTTCTCTTATTTTTGTTCTTCAAATTGTGTTTTTCTGTGTTGTCGTGTGAAAAATTGTGACAATAATGGCGTGTGAAAAACGTAACACTAGGCTCCAAAGTAAACTGAGAAATGACAGTGAAGACGAAAGCAGTGTGTTAGCGTCACCATCTAATGAATTCACTAACGTTCAAAGTAGTAATTTGGTAATAGCGCATAAGGAAATGGAGCGGGTTGCAAATAATGGTGTAGGAAGTGAAACAATTAGTGAACAGGGAAGCATTATCGATCGATCGGTTGGCAACCGCTCGCCTCAGGATTCCGAAATGACAGGACACAATCTTGCAAATACTGTAGATTCATATTTTGCGTCCTCACCGTTTTCTCAAATAAATCAAGACACATTTTCTGTTTTTCAAACTGCGAATATTGTCGGTTCAAATGCATTGCCGAATAGCACTGAGGAACATGTTTCAGACACCAGTGCACTGTTATTACAGTTAATGCAACAAATGGGACAAAGGCTACAAAAGTTAGACACAACGCTTGAACAAAATCAGAAACAAATGGGACAAAATCTTCAAAAGTTAGACACAATGGAACAAAATCTTCAAAAGTTAGACACAATGGAACAAAATCTTCAAAAGTTAGACACCTTGGAACAAAATCAGAGACAAACACAGCAAAAGCTTCAAAAGTTAGACACAATGGAAGAAAATCAGAGACAAACACAACAAAAGCTTCAAAAGTTAGACACAATGGAACAAAATCAGAGACAAACACAGCAAAAGCTTCAAAAGTTAGACACAATGGAACAAAATCTTCGAAAGTTAGACATCACACTTGAACAAACACGTGAAGATTTAACTACTGAGTTACATAACATTGAATCGAAATGCCAAAAAATCTGTAATGACGTTAAAACACAAATTTGTGAGCATTTTCAACCTATTTTTTCGCGGCATGAAAATGCATTACAGAATCATGAAGCAGCCATAAAAGAACTGCAAACTATTGTTCGTGAAAATCACGACACCTTGCAAGCTAAAATGGACTCAGTTGCATCCACCGATTCGGTTACGCAACTTGCAAGAACTCAGGAAAACTTAAAGGTCACAGTAGATTCGATTTCATCACAAATGGACACTCTGAAACTTGGTTCAGAAAAACACACTGAGGAAATGTGTTCACTATCGGAGAAAGTAGCCGAACTTTCAGATCAGTTCACTAACTTATCTACAAAGGTAGATGATGATCTGAATGATACAGAAGGGTGCGAACAAATTATGAAATTCAAACAAAATCAGAATCAAATTAATACACAACACCAAAGAGAAATCCGGGAAGTGCAAGATCAGCTGACACAGGTAATACAAGAATTACGTATTTCAGAGGACAGTCGCGCTCCAACACGGGAAGAGGGACTTATAAATACGGAAAAGCCACAAAATAATAACACAGGGCATTTCGGAAATTGTGAAAGAAATTGGCAAGGTGCACCGAATTTTGAGATGGAACTGCCGACACGACGTAACAATGACCGATATGCTACCCGCCGACACGATGATTTTGACTATAAGCTGTTCATTACTGCACGTAAATTCAAAACATTTAAGAATTCTGGCAACGACATTCATCCACAAGCGTGGCTCCATCAATTCTCTCATTGTTTTCCTCCCAACTGGTCATTAGAACACAGATTAGAATTTATGTGTGGCTACTTGGAGAATGAACCAGCTGTAAGAATGCGATCGGTCATTCACGATTGTCATAGTGAAGGAGAATTTTATCATGCCTTCCTCTCAGCATATTGGTCTCAAGCTACACAAGACCGAGTAAAACATAGCATCATAATGATGAAACATTTCGAACAATCTGAATTTTCCAGTCTTGTCAAATATTTTGAAGACATGTTACATAAGAATCAGTATCTTTCAAACCCATACAGCCCCTCAGAACTCATCCGCATTTGCTTAATCAAATTACCTGAACATTTACGACAGATTATTTTAGCAGGACGATGCAAAGACGACATTGAAGCTTTTCAGGGACTGTTACAAGAACTGGAAATTGACATAGACAATCGCGGAACGCGAAAGCAGGAGCACAACAATTACAGGTCACACCTGTCACAATTCCGCGATGACAGAAATAATACACGACAAGGCTATTCGTACAACGTAAATCGTGACCAAAACAGACACCACCCGTATGACAACCGTTGGCAGAGTAGTAATTATTACAGGGAAAGATCACCTCTCCGCGGTAATGACTATGACAGAGACAATCATAGAAACAGACAATATGGCAACCAGAACTATTATCGTCACGGGAGACGGAATAACTTCAGATGCAACGGTCCAGCGCGCAGTTACGATTCAGAGAGAAATTCTCGACCACGTGACCGACAAGAAAGAAACTATGGAATCTACCGACATGACGACAGACGATATGATCGTAACGACAGACCTGAATTGCATCAGAACTGGCGGGATTCAAACAGGGCGGGGCCCTCTCGGCAAGGTGAATTTGTAGAAGTTAGGTCTCCAAATCCCAATAACGACGCGCGCCAACAAAGAAACAGACAATGACTCGCACCGCAGGCAGCCGCGTGCGCCGGCTGGCTCAGAGAAAAATAACTTAAGCTAACCTTGAGCAAAATTCCAGTGTTCCTTACCGACGTAATCACATCATAATTGCTTTTCAGTTGACAGTCTGCGTACTAGGAAGAGTAAATGTTTACACCACATTTCACATGTAAAACCGTTTATTGAAAGATAATCTGCTTTTTAACTTTGTCTTTGCCATAAAACATTTCACTTCACATTTCTAGTATGCTTTGTCACACTAAGAATCTGTTAACATGCAACAATGTTTTGAAGTTAACTATCCAGTCTAGAACTTAGAGAACTTATTTAGACAGTATTTACGAGTGCATTGTTATAGTGAACAGACATCACTGTGTTATTGCGTGTGTACATTCTTGCTTGTTAGTTGCACGATTGCGTAACGACTATAAGGCTCACATTCTTAGAACATTTACCAGTACTGCTAATGAGATTTTAATGCAACATTTTGGTTTACTTGAAAACACATTCCTTATTTGAAGTTCATTCGGTGAGATTAAAGATGACTTAGCATTTGGTTTCTATAATAGCTACACGATTATATCACGACGCTACTAATATGTGAAACGATTTACATTGTTGCTTTTGCGGTGTACCTGTTTTATATCTGCACAGTTTTTCTGAATTCTTCTGGAAGGGAAATCATGTTTTAGTGGTAACTTTTGTGGTATAGCTACAATTAGACAGCCTTTTCCATAGCACAGCAATACGTTACAGCACAGTACTTTCTTCATCACGGCAATAAGTGTAATAACTAAGATATTTATACGCAAAGCAATTCACTTCGTTTATTACGAGGTAAGTACATTGACTTCTGCAGAACTTTGCTTACAGAGGACGATAACTACGACACTTCCACATAATTGTCTTACAACAAGGTGCACAGTTTATCGCTACAGTACACGTATTTGAGCGACTAATTTTGTACTTAAAGCATTTATTTTTAAAGATATTTGAAATACAATGATACAAAGGTTTTCCGTGATACATATCATTCCATTGCTGTAATCTGTAACACCTGAGGATATAATTACATTAATCCTCAGGGGGGTACACGCTTACTTTGTGTACCATGTGTTTGGCAAGCACAAGGAGCCCTAGCTAATATGGTATTTGCTTATACAACTTTACACATCGGTACCATATTTCTCTAACACAAAATTACACAGCTATCTGATTATTTGACAGAGAAACAAACATCTTTTTACTACGTCAGTGACACATATTTAAGCAATTACGCAGGTGGATAACTTCACACTTATGAAATTCTATTTCGTCTGTACTTTGTGGACTGTTCAAATTTTTTCGGAACCATTGTGATTCTAAGAGAGGTTTGAATGATGTATTTGGTATGGGATCATGATGTTTAAAGTACGTTTGAGGTAGATGACACTTTTGACATGAGCAGAGCATTTTTTTAGGTTTTGAAATTATTGGATGAAGCTACGACGATTTTGAGAATTGACTGAGGTGTTATGATGTTATTTTTACGACGACGATGTGTATTATGCTGCTGAGGTATGTGTAAGCTGATGCTATATGAGTTATTTGGTTATGCTACGTATCTGTTATGATGAAATATTGAAGAAGTGTCGACGAATAAAGTAAAAATAATGAGTAGTGGTTAGGGACTCTGGTTTGTGAAAAAGGTTGTTGGAAACCAGGAATCGTAATTTAAGAGTTATGAACACTATGTATATGCGTGAATGTATCACTATGCTGTCGAAAATTTTTGAACACTATTATTTTAAAGGATTTTGTTTCTACATATTTGTAACGCAAATTCTTGACCTGTGAATTTTTTTATATGAGACTGCCACTGTAGGGGAAACTGGTGTCGTAAATATTTCGATAAGACAGTTAAGTGACCACCTGCATGTAATGCGTCGTGGGCACCCAGCTGCGCGACAACCACCTGACAAAAGAAAGCCATTAGTGTGCGCCTGTCAGAGGCACAGGTGAAGGAAAAAAAAAAAAAAAAAGATGCCGTTATCCTCGCTATTGACATTCCTTTGTAGAAAGCACCGCAAATACGACACGCTCATTTCTCGGAAACATTCTTACATCTGCACACCTGATTATGACAAGTGTCTTTCTACGAGAGTTGAGAGAACTTCTTCTGACTTATGAAATGCCAAATAAGCTATTGAATGATGTTTTTATTCTTTACTTTGCATTATTGCTTATTTCAGTTGATATCTGTTTTCCAGCTGTGTTACAACATTGGTTTTATAAAATAAAAGTAAATGCATTTGCTAATGTGAAAACTTTCTGTCAACAGATCTGTTAAATAATAATTTAATGATCCACATTCTTCAAAAAAAAAAAAAAAAAAAAAAAAAAAGAGAGCACTTGGAAAGGAAAGAACAATAAGAAGGAACTAGTAACAGGAACTGCATACATAATTTTCTTTTCAAGCACTTGGTAATTTATTTCATAGAATAAGTTGTGGTGAATCCACTTTAATTACATAGCCATTAAGATGTGATTATATCTTTCCCTTATCTGCATTGTTGTCTTTAGTGTACTATTTTTTTCTGCTTGTAGCTTTTTCATGTTTAGGTATAAGTTATAGCATTTGCTGCAGCTGTTTGCCATTCATAGTGCTACTGAATGTCACTTTGTATTACTAGGATAAGCCAATTTTATTACTGATTTATTTTTCTTGTTTGCTGCGCATTGCCTTATATTAGTTGTGATATTGCTGCCTTTTTTGCCAATTTCCATTTTTTTTATCGTTGTTTGTGTAAATTGTTTTGTGCCGCTGCATTGCCTCGTCCCTTAGTTAAGCATCTGAGCTCAGTAGATTTAAGTTAGCTTATGAGGGGGTAGCCTATATAAGAGAATGAGTTGCGATGGATTTGAAGAAATGCACTGAGAGGTTATATAAGAAAAGTACAGAAAGCAGGTATAGATAGGACTTTTTGGAAATAATGAAGAACGAAGGGAGATCTCCGAGAAGTAAAGAAAGTTTTGTTTGCAAAATACTGCAGTAAAACAAACCCTGCCCTTTCCTTGTGTTATCCCACTATGTGTTTGTGTACCCTTGTGTATTTATGTTCTTCCTGTCTTTATATGTTTATCTGATAAGACTTATGTTGCAGAATTTTTCTAATACTAAGCTACATTCACTATGATGAGGAATACTGTTATCCTCAAATATAATTTGCATTAATAACATGTTATTTACTTTTTAAAGATGTTTACACATTATTTATTCTGTTTTGTTCTAATGCTCATGTGTGAAGTTGATGTTTCAATAGTTATTCTGATCTTTTATGTATGTACTTATGTCGTAATTTTTGTAACACTGATGTATTTGCTATTTCGATTCTTTTGTAAAGCCTGTACTACTGCAAATGTTCTCTGTATTGTTATGTTCTTTAAAGATGTATTTTGTACCTTTGTTATTGTATTTTCATGTTATAAAATTGTAATTGACACCAGTTCATCAAATTAAGTAACTTGTAAATTACATTCCACTGCACACGTTTCTGTTGGTCATTGTATATGGACAATATGTGAGAAGTAGGGACTGATAGTGTTTGCACGTGTGTTCATAATTCAGTAAGGGACTGCATAACAGCATTGCTGGTTGTAAGGACATTTCAAAAACAATTTTTGTGAGTGCACAAGTAGTGGTTATGGCCTTGCAATATTATCTGCAAGACTCTTCAATGGTGATTGTGCGCCTGCACAGTCAAACAGATGGCTGCTGGCCATCTCTCCAAGGACTACAGTGGGTCTGCACCTTTGATGACCCACCAATACCATTATTTCTACAAGGACTGCAATGGGTCTGCACCTCTGGTGGCCCACCAATACCGTAATCTCTACCAGGACTACAGTGGGTCTGCTCTGTGATGACCTACCTACCGATAGTTTTCAACGTCGACTGACTCTGCTGTGGCCCATTACCTGACTGCTTGTCAAGAGTCAGCACTGCCTTTCTGTTGGAAGGACAACACTTCCTCAAGACTGCATGGAAATCCACTACTTCCGTGTGCATTTTCTTTTACTGCTCAGACTTTGAGAAAAACACTGCAATTTTACTTTGATGAATGATCAGGACTGTCTTTATGGACTGTGAGACAATTTTAGCTTTTGACCAACATTGTATCGATAAGTGTGTGCATTTCTTTGTTATTGTAATTATGAAAAAAATTTTCAAACCTGTATTGGCCACTGCCCAAAACAATTTGTAAATTTTTTTGTGGGGAGCATGGGGGCTATGTAAGTAGGCTGTTTAGGTTTTCTTATTGGTAACGCCACATAGCGCTCCGTATAAAAATCACTGGCTGTGCCGTGTGCAGTCTGTGGCTGGTTTGCATTGTTGTCTGCCATTGTAGTGTCGGGCAGCGGCAGCTGGATGCTAACAGCGCGTAGCGTTGCGCAGTTGGAGGTGAGCCGCCAGCAGTGGTGGACGTGGGGAGAGAGATGGCGGAGTTTTGTAATTTGTAAGACTGGATGTCATGAACTATCATATATTTTTTGACTATTAAGGTAAATACACTGTTTGTTCTCTATTAAAATCTTTCATTTGCTAACTATACCTATCAGTAGTTAGTGCCTTCCGTAGTTAGAATCTTTTATTTAGCTGGCAGTAGTGGTGCTCGCTGTATTGCAGTAGTTCGAGTAACGAAGATTTTTTCTGAGGTAAGTGATTTGTGAAAGGTATAGATTAATGCTAGTCAGGGCCATTCTTTCGTAGGGATTACTGAAAGTCATATTGCGTTGCGCTAAAAAAAATATTGTGTGTCAGTTTAAGCACAGTCTTGTATAATTTTTCTAAGGGGACCTTTCAGACCCATCACAGAAATCTTCAACAATTTCCAGGAGGGTCGCACTTCTGTCATGTTGTACGACTCTCTTCAGTCGTCGTTGGTCCCGTTCTTGCAGCGTCTTTTTCCAGCAGCAGCGATGTCGGAGAGATGACGTTTCACCGGATTCCTGATATTCTCAATACACTCGTGAAAAGGTCGTACGGGAAAATCCTCAGTTAATCGCTACCTCGGAGGTGATGTGTCCTATCACTAGTGCGTCGACTATAACACTCACTTAATCCTTGATATCCTGCCACTGTAGCAGCAGTAACCGATGTAACAACTGCGTCAGACTCTTGCAGCCTTATGTAGGCATTGCCGTATTCTGCCTGTTTAGGTATCTCTATTTTGAATACGCATGCCTATACCAGTTTCTTTGGCGCTTCATTGTTACTTGTGTGACATTGTCATATAAAGCAAAATGAGCCTTTGTATACAACTCACGACAAATAGTATCACACTAAAAATCATTTTCGCAGAGTTCCATTCCATGTAATCCATTACTGCAAGAAACGTCTGTCTTCAATTATATTCACCTCCGGCTGTTCATCCATGCATGAAATGGGAAAACAGCAGGTAATTCTCCATATGATTTATGTCTAGCTGCTCGGAACTGCAAACAGCATTTACAATTCACACGCTTAGTATTCATAGCACTACAGATAGGTACTGTTGCAGTGTAAAGTTTTTCAGTTAGGTACTGATGGAAAACTTCAAGTTTCATGGAGCTGATAACTTACATGACTTGCAATTTACGTCACATAATCCCATCAATAATCATACGGAATTTTAGTGTGGTTGCTGCGTGTGTGGTAGCCAATAAATCCAAAGGTTTGTGGACGACCATCATTCAGCGATAATGAGTTTTCTGGCACTTAACACAGTTTTCACATGCAGCTGTCTTCTTGCCAAGTAAAATATACCGTGTAGAGAAAAATAATTTTCTGTATTGTGTGGAGACTATTGTAAACATCTGCAATAGCTTTCCTTTTCGAAGCCTCGTGTGGGTGGGCGGGTGGGTGGCTGAGTGGTTGTGTTTCACATCTCCTAAAACACTAGAGCGACTTCGAGCAAATTTGGTACACATATCATTTACTATGAAGCAGTAATCGCTATGCTGGTAAGAATCACTTGCCTAAAACAGTTCAGGAGATACGACGTCGCAAACTATGAGATGTGTGTAAAATCGCCGCACCATACATGCAGTTTTAATACACTTGTTGTTTGCCACTAAGACACTCGTACAATCGAGCCAAATTAAGAAATTTCTTGACACCTGGCAGCGCTTTTGACAGCTTTCAGCTGCCGAGTGCAAATGGCTTTAGATGAAAACATTGGCAGTCTATAGAGCTTTGAAGAGGCGTTGCTGCAAAGACGATTACGAAATCGCGTTGTAGATACGCGAAGCAGACTGTCTGGGATTATGTTTCTTAATTTGTATACTGTAATTATGTATTAGTGGATTATGTATATTTCTTGGTACTACTGTTTCATAAGTCCAAAAGTATTTTCACGAATACATGGAAGCGAAATTTTTTCAATACTTCAGTACAAACACAGTTCATTTTTCGTTTTAATTTCTAAAGAAAAACTGACAAAATGAATATCCAACCTGTGCCTGGTTTGTCAGTTAATGCAACAACAATGAAGCTGAAATGGCTGGACAAAATTTATTCTGGAAATTGATGAAAGGGGGGTACTGGCTTAATACAACGGGTTTACGATAAAAATGCTCTTAACGCCTTTTTAAGAGACATTCTTCACTCCTTCCGATCTGATCATGTAAGTGTACAAAAGTTGTGGAATGTTTTCAAAGAGATCGTATCGACAGCAACTGAGAGATATATACCACATAAATTCATAAGTGATGGTACTGACTCCCCATGGTACACAAAACGTGTCAGATCGTTGTTTCAGAAGCAACGAAAAAAGCACGCCAAATTTAAAAGAACGCAAAATCCCCAAGATTGCCACAGTTTTACCGAAGTTCGAAATATAGTGCGTTCTTCAATACGAGATGCTTTTAATAATTTCCACAACGAAATTCTGTCTCGAAATCTGGCAGAAAACCCATAGAGATTCTGGCCATACATAAAGCACACCAGTGGCAAGACGTAATCAATACCATAACTGCGCGATAACAACGGTGAAGTCACTGATGACAACGCCAGTAAAGCACAGTTATTAAACACGGTTTTCCGAAACTACTTCACCAAAGAAGACGAAGTAAATATTCCTGAATTCCAATCAAGAACAACTTCCAGGATGACAAACATAGAAGTAGATAACCTCGGAGTAACGAAGCAGCTTAAATCACTTAATAAAGGCAAGGCGTTTGCTCCACATTATATACCAGTCACGTTCCTCTCACAGTATGCTGATAAAATAGCTCCATATTTAGCAATTGTATACAACCAATCGCTCACATAAAGATCCGTAGCAAAAGACTGAAAAATTGCTCAAATCACACCAATGCCCAAAAAGTTAAGTAGGAGCTCAAATGCTTCAAATGGCTCTGAGCACTATGGGACTTAACATCTGAGGTCATCAGTCCCCTAGAACTTAGAACTACTTAAATATAAGTAACCTAAGGACAACACACACATCGAAGCCCAAGACAGGATTCGAACCTGCGACCGTAGCGGTCAAGCGGTTCCAGACTTTAGTGCCTAGAACCGCACGGCCACTCCAGCCGGTAGAAGTAGGAGTAATGAGCTGAATTACAGGCCCATATTACTAACGTCACTTTGCAGTAGGATTTTGGAAGATATATTGTATTCGAACATTATGAAGTACCTCGAAGAAAACGATTTATTGACACCGTTCCCCACAAGCGTCTACTAACTAAACCGCGTGCCTACGGAGTATCGCCTCAGTTGTGCGAGTGAATTCGTGATTTCGTGTCAGAAAGGTCACAGTTCGTAGTGATAGGCGGAAAGTCATCGAGTAAAACAGAAATAATATCCGGCGTTCGCCAAGGAAGTATTTTAGGCCCTCTAATGTTCCTGATCTATATTAACGACATAGGAGACAATCTGAGTAGCCGTCTTAGATTGTTTGCACATGATGCTGTCAAAAATGTTCAGATGTGTGTGAAATCTTATGGGACTTAACTGCTAAGGTCATCAGTCCCTAAGCTTACACACTACTTAACCTAAAGTATCCTAAGGACAAACACACACACCCATGCCCGAGTCGAACCTCTGCCGGGACCAGCCGCATATGTTGCTGTCATTTACCGTCGTGTCAAGTCATCAGATGAGCAAAACGACTTGCAAAATGACTTAAATAAGATATCTGTATGGTGCTAAAAGTGGAAATTGACCCTGAATAAGGAAAAG
Source organism: Schistocerca gregaria (assembly GCF_023897955.1). Lineage (NCBI taxonomy): Eukaryota > Metazoa > Arthropoda > Insecta > Orthoptera > Acrididae > Schistocerca > Schistocerca gregaria. Next base: position 1,055,607,268 of record NC_064920.1, read on the forward strand.
TGTGAAGTTATTCACATGAGTACTAAAAGAAATCAACTAAATTTCGATTACGCAATAAGTCACACACATCTGAAGGCTGTAAATTCAACTAAATACATAGGGATTACAGTTAGAAATAACTTAAACTAGAACGCTCACGTGGACATTATTGTGGGTAGAGCAAACCAAAGACTGCGATTCATTGACAGTACACTTAGAAGATGCAACAGGTCCACTAAAGAGACTGCTTACACCACGCTTGTCCGCCCTATTCTGGAGTACTGCTGTGCGGTGTGGGATCCGCATCAAGTGGGACTGACGGATGACATCGAAAAAGTTCAAAAAAAGTGCAGCTTGTTTTGTATTTTCGCGAAATAGGGGAGATAGTGTCACAGACATGATACTTGAATTGGAGTGGCAATCACTAAAACAAAGGCGTTTCTCGTTGCGACGGGACCTTCTCATGAAATTTCAATCACCAGTTTTCTCCTCCGATTGCGAAAACGTTCTGTTGGCACACACCTACATAGGGAGAAATGATCATCACGATAAAATAGGAGAAATCAGGGCTCACACAGGAAAATTTAAGTGCTCGTTTTATTGAACCCTCTGCCAGGCACTTTATTGCGAATAGCAGAGTAATCATGTAGATGTAGAAGTAGGGAACTCCAGGATGACAGATTAACGGAGGCGGGTGGAACACATTAAACAACATTCAGTAACAACTTGGAGATGTTTCACTGAAGGCAGTGACGCATGCAGACGCCTGTAAAAGGCGTTTACCCAGCAAGAGACATCATATGGGGCATGGGGATTATTATGTTGATACGCTAATTATTCTAGATCTTATTATCAATCATATTTTTATGTACAGGTTACTGAAGTGCTTCTGAATTACACAGACGAAACCGATGGCAGTTCCAAGAGTTGAGGGGCTTGAAATTGATGCAATGGTTGGGAATGGAATAAAACATGGATGTAGCCTATCCCCGATGTTATTCAATCTATATATTGAACAAGCAGTAAAGGAAACAAAAGAAAAATTCAGAGTTGGAATTAAAATCATGGACGTTTGCCGAAGACATTGTAATTCTGTCAGAGATAGCAAAGGACCTGGAAGATCAGTTCAACGGAATGGACAGTGTCTTGATAGGAGGATATAAGATGAACATCAACAAAAGCAAAACGATTGTAATGGAATGTAGATTTCCCGCATAAAGAACATCGATGAAGCAATCTGTGAGCGAGAAGCTCAACTCACTACAAAGAACTAGTGAACAAGTGTTTGGACATGGTTAAGAAAAAGCACAGTCTCAATTGGATCGGAATCGATCTGAAGATTTAGGAGGCACCGGTAGCTTACCATAATTTAATTAGAAGGTGTTTGCAGATGATGTCCGAAACCAGCCAGATCAAAATACGCGAACAGGCTTCCAAGCCAAACTCGATCACAGAACAGAAGGCAGCACTTACAGCTCACTGGGTGGTTCGCTCTACCGCGAAAATGTCCACGCGTTGATGACTGGCTGATGAGAGAGAGGAGGGGCAGTGGTCAGCACACTGGACTCGCATGCTGGAGGGCGGTCGTTCCTAACCGTTCCCGGCCATCCAGATTTATGTTTCCCGTAATTTTACTGACTCGCTCCAGGCAAATGCCACGATATTTCCTATGAAAGGGACGGTCGAATTCCATGCGAATCCTTAACGAAAAAAATCCAAGCTTGTGATGCTGATGATGATGATGTTTGGTTTGTGGGGCGCTGAACAGGGCGGTTCACAGCTCCCGTACAAAGTCCCAATCTTTTCACACTCCAATGTTTTACGCACTCCAATCTAGCCACTTTCATGAATGATGATGATGATGATGATAATATGGTAACGACAACACAAACATCCAGTCCAAGAACAGAGAAAATCCCCAATCCGGCCGGGAATCGAACCCGGAACGCCGTCATACCGAGGCAGCAATGCTAGACCACGAAATCCAAGTTTGTTCTCCGTCTCTGATGACCTCGTTGTCGACGGGACGTCACATGCTACCTTTATTTCTTCTTTTTGCAAAGATGCTACAAGTTACTCTCACTACAGAGAAGTGCACATACGCGCACGTATCGACATTAATCCAGTGGTCAACATCTCGTATCGATAAATGACTGAACTTAGATGGAACGTTTTTTATAAACATAGAGAAAGATGAGCGTTGGCAGAAGGACCTCCCTTCAACCCATACGGCAGATACTTGAAAAACATTTTATTTGCTCACAGAGGGCGTCTCAGTATGAAAAAGAAAATAACAATGACTTAGCAACTGTGAAACAGACGGTAACATACAAAATGTAGCCAAAACTTTTCTGGCATACATCACTGTGCGCTGAACACCGCCCATTCACATTAATTCGTACGTTCGACAACAACGTCCAATAACCGCTCACAGACGGCCCTTGGCAGCATCAGCAGTGGAGGGTATGTAAAGGGAATGGGGGGTGGGGGGGACGGAGGGCATGGGGAGGGGACACGGAAAGTGGTATAGTAGGTTTCATAATGCGAAAAAGGAGTAATTTATCTGGCGTCTAAATCGGTGACTTCGGGCCATGGATGGAAACATTGTGAAATGGATAAGAGCGCCTAAACTGTTTTAAGTAGTCTGTTTATGTATTTGTATGTTGGCTTTGCAGTAATAACTCTTTATTAAATAAAGAAGTTTCACTGTTCTCGTGCCGCCATGCATGGCAAAATGGCGTTATTAACTAACGACGCTGAGGGAGCTATGGCGCACCAAGAGCGACGTGTTTCAGGATGAAAGACGACTGTGTGTATGTGTACAGGCGAATGGCAGTGGAACTGTTCAGCGACTGACTGCCCAGATGAACCAAGGGACTACCAACGGTGTCTCATCGACAACCGTTCAGCGAACGTTGGTACGTATGGGTCTTCGCGGTAGACGCCTTGTTCATGCACCCATGCTGACTGCTGTTTATCAGCGGGCGAAAATTGGAAACTGCAAGCCAATAACGCATCTGAAGTTTGCTGAGTTGCGGACGGTGACCTTTACATATGCATCATATTTCATGTTCCGTCGCACCGATGGCCATTGGCGTGCACGGCCCTGCAGCATTCGGCGGAATAATCCAGTCCGGAAGAGGGAGAGTTACGGCGTGGGGAATATTATTGGGGAATTCCTTGGGTGACCTAGCCATTCTGGGGAGCACAGTGGATCAACAGAAGTAATGCATCTATCCTTGGGAACCATGGCCACCCATACGTGCAGTTTGTTTTTTCTTCGGCGTGATGGTTCCAAACAACAGGATAATGCAACATGCCACATAGCTCGTAGCGTACATATGTGATTCCAAGAGCGGGTGAGTTCACCTCAGCCCGATGGCCGCCAAACTCCACTGATTTAAACCCAATCGAGAATCTGTGGGACGACCTATGACAAGCTGTTCGGGCAACAGGTCCACAACAGAGAAACCTAGCTCGCGGTGCTGGAGTCGGCATGGCTCCACATCCCACTCGGTATATGCCAGAACCTCAACGACTCTCTTCCTGGACGTCCACGCTGCGAAAGTTGGTATCACAGTCTTTTGCAAGTTGGTGGCATGAATGTGCCAGGACCGTGTAAATACGGAAGCCATTCATCTATGGTGTGAAGGACTGATTTTTTCTGATACACTGGAGACAGAATTTGTTTCCATGCTTCTTGAAGCACGTTGGAATTACGGTACCACAGTTTTATGTGAGTTATAACAGTGGACAAACAAGCCAGAGAACATACTTCTGATGACTGATGAGCATCGAAGCGGGGCTTCGACCAAGATAGTGAGAGGGGACAGGCACCAGTTAATTTTATTCCGCATTAAGGAAAGTATAGAGGTGGTGATCGAGAATGTTACGCAAATACCCAAGCGTTCTATTAGAGGGCAGAGGGTTTGAGATACTGAATGACATATGATCAGTGCATGGCAGGAGTAAACCGCTGCAGTAGTAAATGTCTACAGGGTGTTCGAACAGCACAGGCTGGACGTAACCGACCAAGCCTAGAAACCCTTTCCGAGAGCCGGCAGAGACGAGGGAGGTAGCTGGCTGTTCAGCGAAATACATTGGTGCTTAGTTGAGCTTGCCACTCTATCGTTCACTGCACCCGGAAATCCGTAGAATCAGCATTCGCCATCTTTCAAAGTTCAAAAGACAGAAACAGAAATAGACTGGGTATTGAACAGAACACTTTCACCTTTACCCACAGGAAAGGAGCGTTTATGTGTGTGGTACTATCGGCCTTCTGCTGTTTCCTATCTGTATAAACGATTTAGGAGATAGTATGGGCAGCCGTCTTAGGTTTAGAAGTTTTGGTAACATTTTCGGGAAAACAGCGATCTTATGATCTTGTAATCTACATAAACCAGTGAAAAAACCGTCTTGATCGCGATGGATATTTTATTAAAATGACCGGTTTCGGCCTAAGCTTAGACCATCTTCAGATAGCACCATCAGCTGAAGTTGACAGCGCTTAGAACATCAGATGATCCTAGTCGCTGAAACTGCCCGGAAAAGTGTTTTTGCCCTGATTTTATACGTCTTAGGTTGCTTGCATGCCATCGTTTGTCGTCTAGCAAAATCATCAGAAGATCAAAACAAATTGCAAAACGTTTTTGAAACTATATCTGTAGGGTGCGAAAATCGGTAGTTGACCCTAAATAACGAGAATTGTCAGGTCATCTACATGAGGGCTGAAAGGGATCCGTTAAACTTCGCTTGCACGGCAAATAAATCAAATCTAAAGGCCGTAAATTCAGCTACATACTAACATTACAATTACGAACAATTTAAACTGGAAAGAACACAAAGACAATGATGTGGGGGAGGCGAACCAAAGACTGCAATTTATTAGCAAAGCATTTGGAAGAAGCAATAGATCTATCCGTAGCAGAAAAAATTAACGGAATATATCTTGAAAGTTCAAAGAAGAGCAGCACTTTTAATTTTATTATGGAAGAATAGGGGAGAAAGTGTCACGGACACGATACATGATTTGAGGTGAACGTCATTAACACAAAGATGTTTCTCGTTGCGACAGGATCTTCTCACGAAATTTCAGTCACCGACTTTCTCCTCCGAAGGCGAAAATATTTTGCTGACACCGATCTAGATAGGGAGAAACGAGCACCATAATAAAATAAGGGAAGATATAGGTGTTCGTTTCTCCCGTGCCCTGTTCTAGAGCGGAGTAATAGAGAATTATTGGGATGGTTGTTCGATGAACCCTCTACCAGGCTCTTAAGTGTGATTTGCAGATTATCTATGTGGATGTTGATGTAGACGTGGACACTCTCCTTTTTCGGACTGGGAAGCATCCGTCTTTTAGTGGTACACGTGGGTAACGTACGTAATTGGTGAGAAGTGGCTCACGCAAGCTGTATCAGTTGTCTGAGACCCTGTACTTGGTGCACTGATACTTCTGAAGCTTACTATTCTAGATTTAAGAGTATTTTTCGTATTGTTTGGATATGTTAAGCCGCAGACGTAGTCGAGCACTAGATTCGTCGTAAGAAATAACCCATTAGAACAATTGAAGTACAGACGCTACATGTTGATTGAGAGGACTTCCAGACAGCGTCCGGTGGCGACCAGGTTGTGTTACAGTATGCTAATGTGTATGGTTTTGCAGATTATCTTGGCGTCGAACTGTTGCTTAAAACTGGGACCAAAAGCAGATGCAGGCAAAGTGAGTGGTAGTGATAGTACTGGAGCCAATAGCAACTCACGTACAAATATATGACTAGGTCAGACCTCGCTACATACTCGGCACCGGTCCTATGAATCAACCAAATTCTTGTCGAAACTATATACACTGACTATACTAATCTAAGCTCAAATGTATGATAAGCATGCAGTTATCTAAATTAATTCCACAAGCAGTAGCATTCATCATTTAAAACTCTATTGTGTCACCTGCACTACATTTCACTATCGCCACCTCACAATCAGGAGAACACCGTTAGGCATCCATAGACTATACCCTCAGATGCCGAAGTGAGTTGAGCAACACAGTATTACACGGGCCAATGGAACTATATGTACCAAACCACGCGACGACGGGAATTCGTTATTGCGTTTGGCGACTTCCGGAAAACACCTCGATTGTTAAAATAATCGTGTCTAGATGGATCGTGCAGCTACTGACGTCAGTACCTTGGCTGCGTCGGAAATCGTGATGAGTAAATAATGGTGTCTGGCGATGTGTCGTTTAGAGTTCGTGACAAATCACTTCTCCTAAGTTGCGAAAACGCGTCCGTAGCGTAGTCCACAGTCTCCACTTCATATCCTGTTTGATTCTATTGTAGTCAGTTATTTTGCTACATATATGTACTACTTTTAGTATCTAATTTTTTGCCCTAATTTCCACTGCATCATGTAATTTTCTTCGATTGCAGTCCATTCTGTAGGGCTAGTGTTCATCTGTCCATTACAGTTAACTCATATTCCAAAACCTTTGCAAACTGTGGCACAATTGCAATGTCATCGGCAGACCTTACGACTTTTATTTCTTCTCCTTGAATTTTAATACCGTTTATGATTTGTCCTTAGTTCTCTTTACTACTTGCCCAGTGTACGTAAGGAATAACATAGGGTGACGGCTACAACCGTGACTCGCTCCATTCACAACTACTGTCTACACTGCGAGTCTTTCGGCACTCATACATGCGGTCTCGTTTGGCATACATGCTGTAGAAGACCTTTCGCTCACTGTATTTTATCCCCCATAATTTCAGGACTCTGCTATATTAGTGAAATAGTTTATTGCTGTTCATCTGTTGACGAGGACTAGTTATTCGTCTTTCGCAGTTAAATTTTACGTTTGTTTTCAACGTAACATGGTCCACTTCATTATTTGACGCAGCCTCAGGGTTTTTTATGCATCCTTTCTCCCTCTAAATGGCTCTCTGCAACGTCGTTCGCAGTCTCATCAAAGGAAAAGACACGAAATAACAGTTCAAAGGTGCAATGGTCAAAAGTCACATCAAAATCAAACATTCCATGATAATACTATTTGTTCCCACTTTAATATCCCACGTCAAGTCAGTATCCTTCAGCTATTAGCTCCCTAATAACGCCACAGCGGCCTGAATCACTGTTCACTCGCCCCGCCTATACCAACCAAAACTGCCGACAGCGTCCAATTCTCGCCAGACCCGCCTCCTTCCCTCAGGAATGGTATGCAACCTACTCCTCGATTTCACCAGTCCAGAGCGTCCGACGACTTCCTTTTAAAAAAAAATTTCTTACCCAACTGTCCCAAAGAAATTATTTTTCCAGGCATCTCTACAACTAGCTACACTCCTGTGGTAGGTCTGTAGGGTGAAGAAAAATAACGTCATAATAAGGTCATAGAAGGGCAGTTGACGGAATCGAGCAAAATTTTCCAAGTAACCACAGGTCGGAAAAGCGCAGTTGTGGAGATATTGCTACAAACAGGCAGCAAATTAGTCCCGAGCTCGAGGAAGAGAACACCCGTGCAAAGCTGGTCGAGAGAATTTTTTGACACTGCGATAATACAGTTGGTAACGTGCTTGTTACTTTAGAAATGATGCTCCACTCATTTATTTCATGATGTCAACTTTCTAGCCATTTTGGGGGCAGGAACTTCCAGCATTTGCTGTAAATAACGTGATTTGAGCAAAAAATTATTAAAAATTCTGACCTTCTGTACTTGTTATATGAAACGTCCGCTTTGAAAAATTATACACGACTGTGCTTAAGCTGACACACAATATTTTTAGCGCAACGCAATCTGACTTCCAAAAATCCCTACAAAAGAATGGCCCTGACTAACATTAACCTATATGTTTCACAAATCACTTACCTCACAAAAATCTTCGTTACTCGAACTACTGCAATACAGCGAGCGCCACTACTGCCAGCTAACTAAAAGATTCAAACTACGGAAGTCACTAACTACTGATAGGCACAGTTAGCAAATGAAAGATTTTAATAGAGAACAAACAATGTATTTACCTTTATAGTCGTTCATGACACCAATTCTTACAAATTTCAAAACTCCGGCATCTCTCTCCCCACGTCCACCACTGCTGGCGGCTCATCTCCAACTGCGCAACACTACACTCTGTTAGCATCCAGCTGCTGCTGCCCAACACTACAATGGCGAGTATTACAACAATGCCAACCAGCCACAGACTGCACACAGCACAGCCAGTGATTTTCATACAGAGCGCTACGTGGCGGCGGCGTTACCAATAAAAAAACCTAAACAGCCTACTTACAGCTATAACAGAAGTTCATTGGTGTTCTCTTAACACCAGCAAAAATTTAAAAATTTGGTCATTGCATTTCATTATTAATAGCAATGCACGTTACAGAACCAAATTTTGGCGTCTTACTGTAATAGTGCTTCTGCATTATAGCTTACTACCTCAACATATTAGTGTTGTAGATGGTTTCCTCCAATTACAGGGCTCAAAGTAACACCCGAATTATTCGCCGTTGCCAACTTGCCGTAACAAAGGGTTAGCTAACTTTCAATTCGGCTTTCTTTCTTTCTTGATGTGTTTGGATTTCAAATCCTGGCTTTGCCCCTATCACTTCGCAAGACACGAAAGCCAGCAAAAGCAACACACACACAACGGTGGTAATGAAATGCTCGCGTTTCATACGCACTACTAGCCAAACACTAATAGATATTTTCTCGCAACACGTGATTTTGCGTCGTATACATAGCTATCATCCTCACAGAGATGGACCTACATTAGACAAGATAAGATTCATACATTATGTGAGGCCGAAAGTTTTGAAGGCAGTAAATCATAGTTACGACTGTTACTCTCAGAACCACAAATATGAAGGGTTACTGCAGAGTGGTTGCGTGGCTATGATACATTCCTGACGCGTAGAAGGATGTTTGCTCGAATGTCATCAGCGGCTTTGACATTAATATTTTTAATTTTTTATCAAAATCACTCTGATTATTATATCTATACAGTTAACCAATTTAAACGCATTTTTTTAATTTCCAATCCTTTGTTGCATCATTTTCATTACTGAAATCACTTTTTTATTTTATTTTAATTTCATTCCTATCTTTCTTTTTTCCGTTTGCCTGTGTCGCCTATAACCTGTAACTAAGTCCTATCGCTTCCGCTCGTATAGCCAGTGGAAGAAGAGTCCCACAAAACCAGTGAAAGAAAATAATTACAATTTGCTGTTAGTGCTGAAACTAGAATTTTTCTGACTTGAGTTTGTTCGCAGAGGTTAATGTTCGTTGCTTTGAACAAAGCGAGCGTGATTAATAGTTTCGCTGCAGATTGTTGACCGCAGTTTTGTCACTTGCACTGCACATCACGAGGTTGTGCTTGTGATAGGACATTAGTTTAGATTCAGGGGTACAAAACGCGTCATCTGCCGCAGTTAAGTCACTTTTCACTTGGAATCTGCTATCGGCAGAATATCTCGCGTTATCGTCATACCTCGCAGTGGCGACTTCCAACACGGCTCCGCGTTACGCATTAAGCATTTGTGAAGTGAACCGCAGTGTTTGTGTGTGGCTATAACCGAGCGATAGTCGGCAGCCGATGTGGCAACTTTGTAGCGGCATGTGACAAACGTCAACTGTCAATTAATTTTGATCAGACTACATTAATGCTCTTTTAAGCATAACAGCTATTAGCTTGAGTAAGTTAAATACCCTCACTTCCACGCACACCTCGTTGATTGGTTCGCTGGGGAACAAACGCGCAGTTGCGTAGGTAAAATTCTGCTAAACTTAATTTTCACTGCTACAAAGATACTTTTCCAGTATCGCAAAGCATAAATTTTCAATATCGCTATTTTACGTTCATAATTACATACTATGTAGAATTTTGCAACCGCTCGTTTATTTTGTTTCATCCTGCATACACCATTGCTGGTTGTAGATGGCCCTAGATCGAAGCTTGTGTACTGATTCTATGGCCACAGGCGCAAGTTACTGTACATAAGGGTAGACAAGGTATAAGGCTGTAAGTTCCGATCAGTGGTAAACTAATACGATCAGAATGATCTGGAACAGCTACCTATGAAACACAGGAAAAAGAGACAACTAACGTTCGTTTAATCACTGTCCACAGTCCAGTAAAAACAGATACCCACTCATTCTAGAAGTGCTATCAGCAGTTAAACAATTTAGCTATTTTAATACATCGAGACCAAAGATTCTGCTTCGTAGGTCTGGAAATTAATACAGCATTTAGACTTGTGAAATCTGCAGTTTCTGTGTGGTAGTACACGTACTATATTAGCGGATTGGGTATTTTATGTTTCGCCAACACACTTCTTATCAGCTTTACACATCACACACATATACTCCCTTGGGGTATGTCCAAGTTGCTTATCAGTGTACGAATGCATGTGAAACGGTGTTTTTAATCGTTGCACTACAAATTTTAACCGTGAAACCTTAAACTTACCTTCTGAAGTTGCATTTCATGTGGTGGCACTGAAAGTGTTTCCAGGTGTTAACATTAAAGCCTGCAGTTTCCATTTAGGCCAAGCATGGTATCCAAAGACATTCTAACCTGGACTTCGTTCTGTTTATTCCAATCCTCAACTTAGAATTTGGAAAATGAATGTTATCTGTGCGTTAACATAGCGCATCATGAAATAAAAATGAATAGATGTGACAGTGAAAATCGTGTTGTTTGCTACTAAATTGTGGGACAAATATCAGCGTGGCGAATTATCGTTAGTGGAGTACGTAACAAAAACAGCCCATCTGTTCCAGTCTATCCGACTCTAGGACAAGTGTTCCGCCGTGGCAAGAAGTGTGCTCCGCTGCCAGTTTCAAAGGTAAGCTGTTGTACACTTTAGATTTGCGGTTGTGATTTCTAATATCTTGCGGTGGAGATTTTGTGGTACTGAAAGTAGCATGTTTTGCGGTAAGGCTAGGCTGTTTTGCGGAAATGCAATCTGTCGGATTGGTTGTCGTTTTTTAGTAGTACCTCCAGAAGAGTGCATTTCCGACGTACGGTTACCTGAAACATCCGACGTCCGCCACTTTGTTCCGGCCATATCCAAGAGGCATAGTGGAAGGCGTAGTAGTACCCTGCTCAGGAAAAGAGCGCAGGGAGCCAGATCCAGGAATCCTGTATCGTCGTTCGTTGCAAGGCACTGATGGATTTAGTTTGTCGTTGCCATTTTCCGACTGCCATGAAATGTGTACTATGCTTCTGGTCTGTGTGGATGATTGCGGTGATTGCATGTAAATTGTGGGGTTGAGTTTCTTTTGCTACAGATGAAGGGAAGGGTGAGGATGAAACCTGGTGCTGGCACATAGCCTCCTGCTCTTCTCGAATAGCACCACGGGGGCCACCGAACTTAACGTCCCTATCCGAGACAGAGATACCACATGCCTGCGAAGAGTCGTGAAATCAAATCCACGAAACTGGTGCAAAATTTGGTGATCACGTACTCTACGCCATCACCTCTCCTTCATTATCGGGCCAAATACTCACATAAAATTTTCGATCACCACATTCAAACCAACTATCCAGCAAGACCCTGTATGTCCATCATTCTAGCGATGGTTATGGGACTCGGCTGTTCGATAGAGGATATCAAATTAAACACCTTTCGGCCGTCAGTTTTCAACCTTATTTTACTGGGCACCAGTTTCAGCATTTTACTGCGCCATCGTGAGGCTCCTGACTGACTTGTAGCAATAATCTACTTCGCTTGTGATCAAAACAGGGCCCAGCAATACTGGCATTACTAGATATTTGTTACAGTGACCACATCAATTGTCACTTGCTGACTTGACCTCCAACAAGTTATGCACAACGGAAAACGCTTTCAACACTACTTTCAATTAAGCTGTCCTGGGTGGTACACTATGCTAAATTTGGCAAAATATCTCTTCAGGCTGTCATGTCAACAAACGATGTACTTTAGATTCCATGCCGTTCGGAAAATCTGCCGGAAACACGAAGGGTACAGTGGTCTCTGCAATGACATTTAAGCAATTATGAAATTAGAATTGTATTAATACCTCCAGCTGCCGACGGGTGTTGATATATATCAACGGGGGGGACAAGTGAAAAGGGGTGCTCCGACCGGGACTGGAACCCGGGATCTCCTGCTTAGAGGGCACACGCTCTATCGATCTGAGCCACCGAGGGCACAGAGGACAGCTCCAGAGACTATCCCGCGCACGCCTCCCGCGAGACCCACGTTTCCACATTCTATGTCCACACATTACATTATTAGTGTCCCACCAGAACACACTCATTACTCGTGGAAGACATTCTTACGAAGTCTCGTAAGAGTTCGGGGAACATGTGTGCATCCGCACAGAAGAAGAAGGTCATGACCGGTGTTGCCAGAACTATATACTTATATTGTGTCTGTTCTTTCGGACTTGTCTGAAAGAACAGACACCATATCCATATAAGTATTTAAATAAGTAATACGTTCTAAGAGAAAAAGTAGTAACACAACACGAAGGCATTATTGGAATGGGAATATCTGTAGATGTGATGTACATGTACAGATAAACAAATGATTACAATTTCAGAAAAAATAAATGATACAGACATGAGAAAGAGCTTCACCAGTTGAAAAAGTCAATAGAGCGTTGTTCACACTCTGGCCTTTACGTAAACAGTTATTCGGCTAATCATTGATTGACAGAGTTGTTGAATGACCATCTGAGGGATATTGTGCCAAATTCTGTCCAACTAGCGAGTTAGATTGTGAAAATGCGGAGCGCGTAGGAGGGCCTTGCCACTAAAGCTCCAGACTTCTCAACTGAAAGGCAGGGTTTCACAAGCACGAACACAAGGAATAGAAATTCTCGCCATGTGCAGGAGGGAACTACCTCGTTGAAATTTAAGCCTCGGATGGCTTGCTAAGCAGGGCAGTAACGTGGCGTAGAATATCACTGACGTACGGCTGTGCTGTAAGGATACTGTGGATGACAAACAAAGGGTTTCTGATATGAAATGAAATGGTAACCCAGAAAATTTCTATTGTATGTTAACCGGGGTCCCAGAAAGGACGGAGAGGCTCCGTCCCCGCCGCAGCCGCAGTGGTCCACAACCCCACGACGACTACCGCAGTCCACTTCACTCCTCCGCAGCCCCACACCGAACCCAGGGTTATTGTGCGGTTCGGCTCCAAGCGGACCCCTCCCGCCCCCCTTCCGCAGGGAACGTCTCACACCAGACTAGTGTAACCCCGATGTTTGCGTGGTAGAGTAATGGTGGTGTACGCGCACGTGGAGAACTTGTTTGTGCAGCAATCACCGACATAGTGTAGCTGAGGCGGGATACGGGGGGGGAGGGGGGGGGGGAACCAGCACGCATTCGCCGAGGCAGATGGAAAACCGCCTAAAAACCATCCACAGAGTGGCCGGCTCACCGGACCTCGACACAAGTCAGCCGGGCGGATTCGTGCCGGGGGCCACGCGCTCCTTCCCACTCCGGAAAGCCGTGCGTTAGATCGCTCGGCTAACCGGGCGGGCACCCAGACAATTACTTCACGGTTCTCGGGCGGTATGACGGACGACAGCCAGGTTAGTGTACCACCACTGTGTGCGGAGTCTCCAAGACATGTCTTTCGCCGGTCAATGGGGTTCAGTTCGAATCGGGACTCATCACTGAAGACAGATGTATTCCAGCGAATGGGATTCCAAGCCGAAGACATATCCGGAGACGCCCCGAAGAGCAGTGGGATACCAATATGACTGTCGTCCGCCGTACAACACGGGAGCTTATGTGTTGGTCTGGGGTGCCATTTCTTTTCATAGCAGAACCCATTTGATTTTCATCCGCGGCACCTTTTCTGCACAGTGGTACTCTACGCATCGTTTTGCTTCCCTTCAGGGCAAGCCATACGATGCTTACATTCCAACAAGGTAATGCCGACCCAGACGTGGCGAGAGTGTCTACAGCTTCTCTTCATGCTTACCAAACCCTAACATGGCCCGCAAGGTCGCCAAATCTCTCCCAGCTGAGAACGTTGGGCCCTTCATGGGCAGGGACCTCCAGCCAACTTGGGTATTTGACGATCTAACGCGCCGCGTGAGCACTATTTGTCGTGATAGCTCTCAGGAGGATATGCAAGAACTCTGTCAATCAATACCAAGCTAAATAATGCTTACACAAGTGCCAGAGGTGGACCAGCTCTACACTGACCTGCTCAATTTGTGAATCTCTCTCTCTCTCTCTCTCTCTCTCTCTCTCTCTCTCTTAAATAAGTACATGTAAACGTCGTGTGACTAGGGCGTCCCGTCAGATAGACCGTTCGCCGGGTACAAGTATTTCGATTTGAAGCCACTTCGGCGACTTGCGCACCGATGGGGATGAAATGATGATGATTGGGACAACGCAACACCCAGTCCCTGAGCGGAGAAAATCTCCCACCCAGCCGCGAATCGAACCCCGGCCCTTAGGATTGACATTCTGTCGCGCTGACCACTCAGCTACCGGAGGCGGACTCTTGAATGAGTGATTAAATTTAACGATTTTTCCGCAATTGTAATCATTTGTTCATCAACCGCTCGCTCCCTCTAAGTTCCGTACCTAAAGACCGAAAAGTTCCTCAAGTCATGCCAATAACCAAAAAGGGAAATAGGAGTAATCCGTTGAATTACAGGCCCATATCACTAAGGTCGATTTGCAGTACGGTTTTGGAACATACACTCTATTCGAACATTATGAAGTACCTCGAAGAAAACGATTTACTGACACATAGTCGGCACAGATTCAGAAAATACCGTACTTGCGGAACACAACTAGCTCTTTATACTCGTGAAGTAATGAGTGCTATCGAAAGGGGATGTCAAATGGACTCCATATTTTTAGATTTTCAGAAGGCTTTCTACACATTTCCTTACAAGCGTCTTCTAACCAAACTGTGTGCATGTGGTACACTGCCTCAGTTGTGCGACTGGAGTCGTGGTTTCCTGTCAGAAAGGTCACAGTTCGAAGTAATAGACGGAAAGTCATCGAGTAAAACAGAAATAATATCCGGCGTTCACCAAGGAAGTATTATAGGCCCTCTGCTATTCCTGATCTATCTTAACGACATAGGAGACAATCTGAGTAGCCGTCTTAGATTGTTTCCAGATGATGCTGTCGTTTACCGTCTTGTAAACTCATCAGATGATCAAAACGACTTGCAAAATGAGTTAGATAAGATATATGTATGGTGCAATAAGTGGTAATTGGCCCTGCGTAAGGAAAAGTGTGAACCTATTCACTCGAGTACTAAAAGAAATCCGCTAAATTTCGATTACGCGATAAGTAACACAAATGTGAAGGCTGTAAATTCAGCTAAATACTTAGGGATTAAAATTAAAAATAATCTAAGTTGGAACAATCACATAGATAATGTTGTGGGTTGAGCAAACCAAAGACTGCGATTCATTGTCAGAACACTTAGCAGGTGCAACAGGTCTACTAAAGAGACTGCTTACACTACACTTGTCCGCCCTGTTCTGGAGTATTGCTGGGCGGTGTGTGATCCGCATCAGATGGGACTGACGGATAACATCGAAGAAGTACAAAGAAGGACTGCTCGTTTGGTACTATCGCGAAATAGGGGAGATAGTGCCACAGACATGATATGTGAATTGGGTTGGCAATCATTAAAACAAAGGCATTTTTCATTGCGGCGGGATCTTCTCATGAAATTTGAATCAAAAGTTTTCTCCTCCGACTGCGAAAACATCCTGTTGGAACCCTCCTACATAGGGAGAAATGATCATCACGATAAAATAAGAGAAATCATGGCTCGCACAGAAAAATTTAAGTGCTCGTTTATCCCGCGTGCCGTTCGAGAGTGGAACCGTAAAGAGACAGCTTCAATCCCAGACACTTAATTGTGAATAGCAGAGTAATCACGTAGATGTAGATACACTTATACATTACATCTATGGTGTTTGGAATTAATGCGATCCCGATTTGCTAACGTCGCTAACAGTGGACTTGAACACATATTACGCTCTCAAAACGTATACTGTGGAGAGCTCGGACTTGTGAATCGACTCAAATGCCAGCTGATATCACGTTTTAGATATTATCACCAGCAAGTTTATTTTGGCCATGTTATCGACAAAGAGCATTAGTGAGCACATTACAATATTTGCATTACGATATTTGTTTTAGTCTGTTCCCACATAATGTCTAAAATTTCTTTTATTTTAGTCTATTATCACATAATCGCAACCCCCCCTCCCCCACTAGAACCCTCATTGAAATTTTGACTAATAGCGCACTCTGATGCAGCCATCGGCTATAGGCGAAGAACTATTGATAATTACTTGTCTGTTCAGATACGTATAGCCCTTAAACAGTTTATTTGAGTATTAACCCAACCAGTCTCAGGACTGAAGACCACAACAACAACAACCCAAATGTGTAGCTGGTGTGCGTGTCATTACATCACAAAGATCATTGATGACAAAGTGAATGTCAGAGTGCACTGTATTTTGAATTCCACTTTAGTCTTTAGATTCCTGTTGTAATATCACTGACTTTTTAGCTGTTTTTAGACATAACGTAATCAGGTATCTCGCTAAATCCCATCGTCAGGACTAGCGAAATGAATTCTGCTTCAAATATTGCAATGGACTGAGACGTGGGTGTTAATGGGACGATGACGCGAATATACAGCCTCTCTCGTCTAGCTGTCAATCTCACCTGCCAGTGGTGTACCTGCCACATGGCTCTGACGACCAAGTATTGGTGATATAAACATAACATCGAGTACAGAGGATATACTGTAACGTACTCATTCATGTGAGTTACTAGCTGTGGCTGGTAAAGGTTAAAGATGGCATTCCTGTCACCACTTTTACTTAAAACTGGTTCTGAGCACTATGGGACTTAACTTCTGAGGTCATCAGTCCCCTAGAACTTAGAACTACTTAAACCTAACTAAACTAAGGACATCACACACATCCATGCCCGAGGCAGGATTCGAACCTGCGACCGTAGTGGTCACGCGCTTCCAGACTGTAGCGCCTAGAACCGCAAGGCCACTTCGGCCGGCCCACTTTTACTTGTAGTGGACCATTACCTCATTCAGACACCCAATAAACCTATTTGCAGTACACAATTTAGCCTCCGAAACAGGTCGTATTTCTCGGTTACGACATGGGCAAGAAATAGGAACAAGAGAAAATGGCTTAACGGAGCTTGGAAACTTGCCACCTAGAACGTTAGGCAAACTGCTCTTAAGGAAAATGAATTAGCTAAGCATTTGAAAGAAAAAGAAATATATTTTGTAGCAATTACAGAAACAAAGAAGAAAACATCTGGAACTAAATATGTAGACGACTATATTATGATCTATAGCGGAATAAAGTAGGAGCAAAGGCCAAATAAACGTGTTGCCATCTACATTCATAGAAAACGGGAAGATAAAATACTTGACTGTGATTATGTAATTGAAAACATCGTGATGATTGTAATTAAAGGTCCAAGTGGAATCCTAAGAATAGCAGTAACGTGTACCCTAGAAGAAGCAAAAAATTACGAGTCCAAGGCCCTTTACAAAAAATTACAAGTGATCTCAAACGGATACAATAAAAACGGTATTTTATTAATGGGAGATCTCAGTAATAGAATTGGAAACATACCAATTCCAAAAACAGCTGGCACCTTTGGGGCAAAACCTATGTAATGTAACCGGAAAAATAATCAGAAATTTTGCTACCTTTAATCAATTAAAATTATCAATAGTTTCAATAGGAAAAACATTTACCTGGCTAGCAGTATGGTATAGATCTATTACTGAATATACGTATATTAATAAACGAGGGATTTCCTGGAGAGGTTAGGGATGTGAGTATTTGGGTCAGATCATTTCTTACTAAAGTCAATAATTGACATCTATGCAAAATGGAGAAAACCGAAAAACAAATTATGGATCGGAAGGGAAGTTCCTGAAGTTTACTATTTAGAAGAGAGCATTGCAAGAGATCTCTTTCAAAGGCGGATACAAAAAAAAAAATTAAGAAATTCAGAAACGGTAAAGAACTTGGAAGGAGAATGGAAAAATTTACAAACAGCCGTATCAGACATTGGCATTGAGGTTTTGAGGAAGAAAAGGAAATAAAGGAATCACAGAGGAGTAAGGATTTGAGCTCAAGAGATGGAAACAACATTTAAGGAAAACCAAGAAGCTTCCACGACCTATATAAATTATCCTCCTAGTGAAAATTGTATTTGATATAAAGAGAAGAGAAATAGTCCATAAATAATCACGGAAAAGCTTTATTAGGAATATGGAGCATGATTTATATGATAGACAAACGATTGTTTATAAAAACTGAAACGCTTTGTTAGCAATATAGAGCATGATTTATACGTTAGACAAACGATTGTTTATAAAGTTGCGAAGCGACTCAACAGACAAGAAAATGATCTATACGTGTTAATAATACAGAAATATGGTTGAACGAGTTTCTGTGTCTCACGTCATAAATGCTATTAAGAATCTGTACACATGCACCGAAGTTGTTATAGATATCAGAAATATAACAATAAAAACAAATGAACACAAACAAAGGAGTACGACAAGGATACTCTATCTGTCCAACACTCTTCAATGTATTTATGTAGATGAAGTTATCAGGAAACTGAGATTTTGAAAATAAAGGGAGTTCTTTTAGATCGTGACTCTAGACTAACTTTAATTTTATCTGCAGAAGTTCTAACTCTGATTATACAGATTGAAGATGACCTTCAGATGACTGTCTATAAGTTGCGGCGTATAGCCTCACAACGTAACACTGTCGGAAGACAAAACGAAAGCGATGGAGTTTCAAGGAAGACAAACACTAAGATCTAATATAATCTTGAATAATAAAATGTTGGAGGTAGCAAAACATTTTAAATATCTAGGATGCGACATCCGTTACGAATATGAACATAATGTGGACCAAAAATCAAATTTACTTTCATGTGGGGAACCGTCGTAAAAAGTTTGCAGAATAAAGCCAGGAAAGAAATCCAGCTGAAGTTTTATGAAGCAATAGTAGTACCACCTCTTACTTATTGAAGCGAAGGTGGGCAACAACAAGACGCGAAGAAAGTAGAATACAGGCTGAAGAAATAAGATTTGTTAGAACAGTGGATCGATATACAAGTGATGATCGAAAAAGGGGCGAAGATTTAAGGGAAGATTTAGGAATATATAACCTAGACGGAAAGATAAAAAAATGAGAAAATGGTTGTTGTTGTTGTTGTTGTTGTTGTTGTTGTGGTCTTCAGTTCTGAGACTCGTTTGATGCAGCTCTCCATGCTACTCTATCCTGTGCAAGCTTCTTCATCTCCCAGTACCCACTGCAACCCACATCCTTCTGAATTTGCTTAGTGTAGTCATCTCTTGGTCTCCCTCTACGATTTTTACCCTCTAAGCTATCCTCCAATACTAAATTGGTGATCCCTTGATGCCTCAGAACATGTCCTACCAACCGATCCCTTCTTCTGGTCAAGTTGTGCCACAAAGTTCTCTTCTCCCCAATCCCATTCAATACTTCCTCATCGTGTGGGTGGAGAAAATTCCCACTAAAGACTCTCAGTTATAAATGCAATGGAAGGAGAAATGTGGGGAGACAGTACGAGAGATGGCGTGCCGTAACAGGAAAATTGTTTAGTATATGAAGTGAAGAAGAATATACACTCCTGGAAATTGAAATAAGAACACCGTGAATTCATTGTCCCAGGAAGGGGAAACTTTATTGACACATTCCTGGGGTCACATACATCACATGATCACACTGACAGAACCACAGGCACATAGATACAGGCAACATAGCATGCACAATGTCGGCACTAGTACAGTGTATATCCACCTTTTGCAGCAATGCAGGATACTTTTCTCCCATGGAGACGATCGTAGAGATGCTGGATGTAGTCCTGTGGAACGGCTTGCCATGCCATTTCCACCTGGCGCCTCAGTTGGACCAGCGTTCGTGCTGGACGTGCACACCACGTGAGACGACGCTTCATCCAGTCCCAAACATGCTCAATGGGGGACAGATCCGGAGATCTTGCTGGCCAGGGTAGTTGACTTACACCTTCTAGAGCACGTTGGGTGGTACGGGATACATGCGGACGTGTATTGTCCTGTTGGAACAGCAAGTTCCCTTGCCGGTCTAGGAATGGTAGAACGATGGGTTCGATGACGGTTTGGATGTACCGTGCACTATTCAGTGTCCCCTCGACGATCACCAGAGGTGTACGGCCAGTGTAGGAGATCGGTCCCCACACCATGATGCCGGGTGTTGGCCCTGTGTGCCTCGGTCGTATGCAGTCCTGATTGTGGCGCTCACCTGCACGGCGCCAAACACGCATACGACCATCATTGGCACCAAGGCAGAAGCGACTCTCATCGCTGAAGACGACACGTCTCCATTCGTCCCTCCATTCACGCCTGTCGCGACACCACTGGAGGCGGGCTGCACGATGTTGGGGCGTGAGCGGAAGACGGCCTAACGGTGTGCAGGACCGTAGCCCAGATTCATGGAGACGGTTGCGAATGGTCCTCGCCGATACCCCAGGAGCAACAGTGTCCCTAATTTGCTGGGAAGTGGCGGTGCGGTCCCCTACGGCACTGGGTAGGATCCTACGGTCTTGGCGTGCATCCGTGCGTCGCTGCGGTCCGGTCCCAGGTCGACGGGCACGTGCACCTTCCGCCGACCACTGGCGACAACATCAATGTACTGTGGAGACCTCACGCCCCACGTGTTGAGCAATTCGGTGGTACGTCCACCCGGCCTCCCGCATGCCCACTATACGCCCTCGCTCAGAGTCCGTCAAATGTACATACGGTTCACGTCCACGCTGTCGCGGCATGCTACCAGTGTTAAAGACTGCGATGGAGCTCCGTATGCCACGGCAAACTGGCTGACACTGACGGCGGCGGTGCACAAATGCTGCACAGCTAGCGCCATTCGACTGCCAACACCGCGGTTCCTGGTGTGTCCGCTGTGCCGTGCGTGTGATCATTGCTTGTACAGCCCTCTCGCAGTGTCCAGAGCAAGTATGGTGGGTCTGACACACCGGTGTCAATGTGTTCTTTTTTCCATTTCCAGGAGTGTAGAAGGCTTCAGTCTGACAAAATATGGCAATAATTTGAAGAAAATCATAACAGAGATATCCCGTATCTAAATGTGCCTGAAGAAGATCAGACAACGTAGTGGCGTCTCCTCACCGAACGTGGTAGGACTGCGCCGGTAGTGCCACAGAGTCATAAATCTCGTGTGGTACACCCGCATGGCTGGAGAAACTTGGTCACTTTACGAGACAACAAGTAATGAGATGCTACGCCGGGAGGCGAACTCGCGATCCTGTTGGCGCATACTTTAGGGGAAAGCGCGCCATCTATACGGGCGACTCACATTCCGAGTGGACACTTGGCGCCAACAGAGGAAAGTGGCATGGCGCCGGAATGTCACGTCCTCGCGCTTATCAAGAAATCGCTTGTTGTCTCTCTCTCTCTCTCTCTCTCTCTCTCTCTCTCTCTCTCCCTCTCTCAGTGTCAGTGTGTGTGTGTGTGTGTGTGTGTGTGTGTGTGTGTGTGTGTGTGTGCCATCGTGCGTCCTTTCACTTGCACTGATCACACAAGTCGCTACTCCAGATCGAAATTACACGATGCACGATGTTCGATTTCTCGAGCACCGTTCACAACGTCCTTAATGACAGGTAAGTTGTCGCTTTAACGTAAGATAAATGCCTTACAATTACCTGTCTCGCTGTAGTTATTTTTTTTATGTAGTCGCATATATCATGCCTCGCTGTCTCTAACAAGGCCCAGTAATAATAGGTTCTTAGAATCACACGAAATTTAACTATGTATGAACTGTTTCCGTTCTGTCTAACATCGCTGCTGTATGAAAAATAAAGATAGCACTGTTCAGTAAGTATCGGTAATTTTAAAATATCTTGGCGAAAGGAAGTTGCCCTCGAACAAGTCTCATCGTCTGTAACAGTATGTAAGTAATATTTTCTATAAATCTTTCATCTGAACAGCTAGGCGCTTTCTTCATTGCGAACTCTTTCTAACTTCCTATTTTAGGCAAGTGTTGTACACTTTAACTCATGGTTGCTTTGTAACTGCAGATGTATAGTTTTGGAAATTGTGGGTCCAGCTTGATGTAAACAATTTGTTAAACCCAAACTAGCTTTAGCGATAATTTTGTGTCCATCGATGGTTTTTTATTATTTTTTTCTTTCTATCTCTTTCAAGTTTCAACATTGTTAACAAGTGTTTTCTCGTGTTGTGTCATCTGTCGGCCTGGATTTACAAGGTGAATGCTCTGAATACTTCATCGTTGTTTGTTGCAGTGTAGTTAATGTGCGCTGTAATTGGCTGACAGCATAACTGTTGTACTGGCGAATACAAATGTCAATCGTGTTTGAGTCGCTGTACGTGTCTCTGGTAAACACTGTTTCACCCACACTCCGTTACTGAGTGTACGGAAGCAAAATCTGAACGTTTAAAATGGTACTGCCGCAGTCGTAGCGGAGCAATATGCGACAGCGTTTCCAAGACTGCAGTGATGAGTAATACGGGGTATCCCAGGAGAAATGGTCATTCTTCAGGGAGATTGTCTAGTATAACATCTCTGATCAGTAATCACACCGTCTTCGATCACGGGTTAGATCCGAGCCAAGACTAAAATTTTAAATAAAATCGCCAGCAGTTGCAGCTGATGAGTTACGGCATAAGAAGTCACCCATCATTTAGCCAAATCTCAAAGAGGGAGGAGGAGCGGATGGAGGTTCAGGGCATTCTCTTTCTTTGGAATTGGAAAGTATCCCTAAAGGTAGAACAATCAGCAACGATCAATATGAGGAGACAGAAGGCAATGGAAAACACTGCCACAGGACAAGTGCCATTGGCAAAAGATACCGGACTAGTAATCCATTATCCATTCGGATCTCCGGGGGGGGGGGGGGAGGGGGGGGGGGGGAGGGGAAGGGGACGTGACCATGAGAAAGAAAGGACAACGCTCTACGAGTCCGGGAGTGGATGGGTCAGACGTTTGAATATGGTAGGGAAGCTAGAAAATCTGATAGTGGAAACGATAAGGCTCAGTCTGCGTACAGGGTGATTATAATTAAACTCTCAAAACGCTCTAGAAATAATTGCACTTGTCAGAAAGATGTCAAATTGCAACGGAATATTATCGGAGAAGGTGGCAAACATATGGCAGAAGAAAAAACAATATTGTGGAAATTGATCAATAGATGGCTCTGTATGTGTCGTAATACGTAAATGGAAACACCTGTCATGCGCACGACCCACTGAAGTTGGTATAAATAGGCCGGGTACACGCCTTTTCCTCCTTTCGCGTCTGCGTCATTCATCATGACTGTGTCAATGCAGGATTGCGCTCTGCTTGTAAAGCTGTATTACAAGAATGAAGACTGTGCACAAGTCGCTCTGCAGAAGTTCCGGACACTGAAGGGTCTGAAAAAGAGCGTTGGTCTGATGACTGCTGTCGGTCTGGACAAAATGATTCGGAAATTCCAAAAGATTTGTCCTTTTGGTGTGCTGCCTGGTAGAGGGAGGAAACGACTTGATTCGACGTAAGTGGAAGCAGTGGCCACAGGAATGCACTAGGAGACGAGTGGCGGTGTGCGAACGTGTAGTGCACGGAGAATTCCCCGAACATTGGACGTATCCGTGGGCACGGTGCGTGAAATCCTACGAAACTTCCTTCTTTGATATCCATTCCAGGCGCACGAGTTGCATCCTGTTGACCTGCCAGCAAGAGGGACCTTTGCTTTAGGATTTCATGCTCGCATGGAAGATTTTGTGGACAGACGAAGCCCACTTCCATCTGACACTATATGTCAACACACAAAATTGTCGAACATGGCCAAAGGAAAATCCACACGTAAATCAACCAGTACCACTTCTTCCTGAAAAAGTCACTGTGTGGTGCGGGTTTACGGCATCATTTATCATAGAGCCAATTTTTTTCGAAGAGACAGGTGCTTCCAGTCCTGTTACCTGTACCGTCACTGGTAAGCGCTATGAGTGTCTTTTGCACAACCACGTAACTCCAGTTTTCCAATAAAGTGAATGTGTTGATGGGATCATTTTTATGCAAGATGGCGCACCTCCGCACACTGCAAATGCAGTAAAGCAGCTACCGAAGCGCCACTTCGGAAATGCTAGAATTATCAGCCGCCATTCTCAACAGCCTAGCCGTCCCGATCACCTGATTTTAATCCGTGTGACTTCTGGCTGTGGGTCTGTCTGAGGGATGTTGGGCTCCGATTGCAAACTGGGCTGCATTGAAGGCATGAACTGCGTAACATATTCTGAACATGACTGCAGAAACACTTCGATCAGCTGTGGAACATGCTGTTTCTCGATTTCAACTTGTTGCAGAAAACGGTTGACAGCATATTGGACATGTTTTGCGCCAGTCACACGAAAATTAATAATCCGAGTTGATTTGACTGATGTTTTTTATGCGGTGTTTGGCCTCAGGACAACTAAAAACCGATTTTTCCCATCCGATATGATATGACCTTGCGCTGGTGGATGAGCTTAAGTAACTAACAGTACCACACTAGTACAGCCATGCACACTGAGTGTTACAGTTTATTTAATGTCAAACGTACCCCTTAGGCATTGTTGTATGATTCACTTGTCACTTGTAGTCGGCCACTATTAAAATTATGATGCTTACAGCGCCATCTGTTGCCATATTTTGTTTCTATTTTTCTTCTTACATACGTTATCCCCTTTCTCCGATAATATTCCGTTGCAATTTGGCGTCATTCTGACCAGTGGTGATATTTCTACACCGGTTTGGAAGTTTAACTGTAATTATAATGAGCCAGTATAGTGTGGGTCGGTGAAGAGAGGTGTAAAGAAGACAAGGATTTCTAGTCAGGTAAATATGGAGTAATACCAACAGTGGAAGAAAATGGTATAACAAGAGTTGGATTCGTTATGAATACGACGGTAGGGCAGAGAGTGAGTTACTCTGAACATTTAAGTGATAGGGCTGTTTTCATCAGAATCGACAGCAAACCAACATCGCCTACGATATTTCAGATATATGCGCCGTCGTCGCAAGTCGAAGATAAAGAGAGAAAGTAAATGAGGATGCTGAATGGCTAGTTCAGTACTTAAAGGGAAATGAAAATCTAATAGTCATGGGGGATTGGAATGCGGTTATAGAGGAAGGCGTAGAAGAAAGGGTTCCGGAAGATTATGGGCTTAGTAGCAGGAAAGAGAGGAGAAAGATTGAGTTCTGCAATAAAAGTCAGCCAGTAATAGCCAATAGTCTGTTCAAGAATCACAACAGGAGGAGGTACACTTAGAAAAGACCGCGTGATACGGGAAGATTTCAGTTACATTACATCATGGGCAGACAGAAAATCCGAAATCGGATAATGGATTCTAAGGAGTGCCAGGTGAAGTTATAGACTCAGATCAGAATTTAACAGTGATGAAGAGTTGGTTGAAGTTTAAGAGACTAGTCAGGAAATTGGTGGGATACGGGAGTACTGAGGAAAGAAGACGTACACGTGACATTCTCTGAGGCTATACTCGTAGCTACTGCAATAAGGAGTAGTCCAGTAACTAGTTTATTTGATGAGGAACGGGCATCTCTAAAAAGGACAATCACAACAGTTGGAAAGAAAATCGTCGGTAAAAAGAAAATAATTGCGAACAAACCATGGATAGCAGAAAAAATACTTTAGTTGAACGATAAAAGAAGGAAGTACAAAAATGTTCTAGGCCATTCAGGAATATAGCAATACATGTTACTTAGCAATGAAATAGGAAATTCAGTGGAGCTATGGTAAAATAGCTGCATGAAAAAGTGAAGAAATCGAAAATGAAATGATTGTCTAAAAGATTAGCTCAGCATATAGGAAAGCCGAAACAATCTTCGCTGAAACTAAAAGCAAGGGCGGTAATATCATAAGTACAACGGGAATTTTACTGTTAAATGGTGAGTAGAGAGTGGGTAGGTTGAAAGAATACATTGAAGACCTATATGAGAGGCAGGACTTCTCTGATGACGTGATAGAAGAAGGAACAAGAGTCGATAGGGAAGAGGTAGGGGATCCAGTATTATATAAGAAGTTAAAAGAGCTCCAGAACACTTACAATCAAATAATGTAGAAAAGACAGATATTATTCAACGGGAATTTCTAAAATCATTGAGGGAAGGGCCAACAGAACGGCTATTCTCTTATGACTCTGGCGATATACCATCTGACTTTCGGAAAAACATTATCCGCGCAATCCCAAAGATAGCGAGAGCTGACAAGTGCGAGAAGTATCGCATAATCAATGTAACAGCTCATGCATCCAAGATGCTAACAAGAATAATACACAGGAGAACGAAAAATAAAATTGAGGATGTGTTAGATGACGATCAATTTGGCTTTAGGAAAGATATCAGTGATACGATTCCCTAATGACAGTGTTATTTTCAGTGAAACTGAAGAAGAATTGTAGGATGTGTTGAAGGGAATGAGCGGAGTATGAACTGAGAGTAAATAGAAAAAAGACGACAGCAATGAGAAGTAGCATAAATTAGAACAGTGAAAAACTGAACATCATGACTGGTGATCTGAAGTAAACGAAGTTAAGGAAGTCTTCTACGTAGGCAGCAAAATAACCCATGACGGACGGAGCAAGGCGCATTTAAAAAGCAGATCAGCACAGGCAAAAAGGGGAATTCCTGGCCAAGTGAAGTCTACTAGTATTAAACATAGATTTTAACTTAAGAAAGAAATTTCTGAGCACTGCATCATGTGGTAGTAAAACATGGACTGTGGGAAAATCGAAAAAGAAGAGCCTCGAAGTATACGCGATGCGGTGCTACAGAAAAACGTTGAAAATTAGAATGTCTGATAAGGTATGGAATGAGGAGATTCTCCGCAGAAACGTTGAGGAAAGGATTATATGGAAAACATTAACACGAAGTGACAAGATCTTAGGACATCAGTTAAGCAGCAGGGAATGTCTTTATGGTACTAGAGGGAGGTGCAGAGAGTATGAACTGCAGAGGAAGACAGAGATTAAAATACATTCAACAAATCATTGAGGACATGATTGAAAATTGCTAGTCTGAGATGAAAATGTTGGCGCAGGACAGGAGTTCGTGACGAGCTGCATGAAACCATGGAAGTAGAAAGGTCTAGTAAACATGGGCACTAAAATGCATACTTTAAAAGCTATGAACACTTGATTGAATTTTCTTATCTTGATAAATTAGAAGGAGCCATCTGTTTTACTTGGTAAAAACTTTCTAAATCCATGTTACATGATTAATGATTAGTGTGGTGTCACCGCCAGACACCACACTTGCTAGGTTGTAGCCTTTAAATCGGGCACGGTCCGTTAGTATACGTCGGACCCGCGTGTCGCCACTATCAGTGATTGCAGACCGAGCGCCGCCACACGGCAGGTCTAGTCTAAAGAGACTCCCTAGCACTCGCCCCAGTTGTACAGCCGACTTTGCTAGCGACGGTTCACTGTCTACGTACGCTCTCATTTGCAGAGACGACAGTTTAGCATAGCCTTCAGCTTCGTCATTTGCTACGACCTAGCAAGAATGTATTCTGAGCAGATAATATTGTGAATCATGTACCGTCAAGAGCGACGTTCTTCATTAATGGATTAAAGTTAAGTATGAAACTAATTACGTCCGCTTTCTGAATTCTCATTCCTTGTCATGTTCCAGACCTCACGTCTGTGTAGTTCTTCCCGCCTCACGCCAGCCTGCGTGAGCTAAAACGCGTGCATTTCGGCCTCCACTCGTAACATGGTGTTGGATCTTCTGCCAACACAACAATTAGAACACGTCTAAGTAACGTAAACCGATGAGTTACTGTGTATTTGGTTCGTTACTGTGATTTTTATGAAATAACAATCGTCTGTGAGCGATACGTATATGGACATGACCATGTGCACAAGGTGCTTTTTGTTTTTAAATGTTTTATTTATGACAAGCCTTTATATAATCAGCTACATTTTATCCAATGCACAACAACTTGACGTGAAGTTCCGACTCGACTTGAACAGGGTTCATAAAAAAAAAATTTTCGAAGACCTGAACATAACAGAAAAATCTGTTGAAACTGGTTGTTCTAAATTAAGAAATATATTTTTGGTATTGGCTTTGGAAAGTTCTTTCCTGTGAGAACTTGTTCAGTAGAAGAGATGTTTCACAGTAGCGAAGATGAACTAGTGCTTATAGCATTTAAAGCATGTGCTTTCCTGGACATTTCTTCTTGTTTTGCTACATACTTCCTACTCCCAAAAATATGGAAAGCAAGGAGCTTGAAGTAGAAGAAATCTATTTCGCTCACCTAAGACGAGGAACTGATCAAGCTCCCAAGGCATGAATTACAGAGCGCACGTTTACTAGAACTTTCCTGTCGTATCCCGGTATACTGACCATTCTTCCCGATAATCCTGTAGACGTAGATAGCACTTATGAGCTCAAATGTTAAGTGATATCTCGAACAGAACAATCTCTATGACAACCAAAGCGGATTATTAAAACATCGGTCATGCAGAAAGCAAACCTAATATGTGATACAAAGGAATGTAACCTCTGTCATGAACTTCACAGTGGTTTGTTGAGTATGGATCAGGGTAGATATGTGGCTAAAGTAATTCTTGACGACCTAAAAGCATTTAGCCCAGTACCACACCAAAACTTATCGATAAAAGTGCAATTCTATCGACTAGCAAAGGAATTTGTGACCGAATTTGGAAGAGAAATCGCCAAACGTAAGATCAAATTCAGCTGTGCGCTAGAGAAGGGTCGTGTACCCCTGGCTGTCCATTCGATTCACTATAGGGTATTATATATGTAGGACCGATACCAAATAGGATTAGTTGGGGATGTCTAACATACTCAAAGAAATATCCATCATTTTGATTTGCTGCTCCTTGTATTGGCCGTGTTTGCAGTTATATTGTTGGATGTGAGGTCCGCCATTTACACACAAAAGGAATACCATAAAAAAGTCAACACACACAGCAGAGAAGCGCACAGAAAACACACACAGGGCACACGCACACACACACGCACACACACACACACACACACACACACACACACACACACAAAGACAAAATGCAAACAAAATCCAAATTTGGCGCCGAACTCTCTGGTGTAAAAAATGAACGTTGACTGGGCTGGGTCACATAACAAACCACAATCACACTGTGCTCTGGTGAAGTGAAAAGTGTTTTACTACGTTATTTGTGAAAAATACTTGTCATAGTTACGTATGCATCACTATATCTCAGCATTATGCGGATAATGGAAGTACTTGCCTCACGAAAACGTAAGTAAAAACGAATATAGGTGCAAAAACACAGCGAAAAACTGAATTATATTCCAGAAGATAGGTTAATTCCCAGCAAAAAAAAAAAAAAAAAAAAAAAATCATCATCAACATTGCAACATTGTTTGGTCGCAGATGACAAGCTACTGTAGTAATTACCACACAAGTGATCCCGAAAATTCATACACACCGTATGTAAAGGTATTTACAGAAAGAAACTGTCTGTTGATTGAACTGAAGATGCACATAATTTTATAATCATTTAACAAATATGTTCACCTTGCAGAATAAATAAAAACGAAAGCCCACTGATCATGGCACAGTGGTGCCGAAACATATTTGGGTACGAAGGTAAACGGTGTTTTGAATAACTGGCGGACCTCACATCCAACAATACTCAAAGAAGGTTGGTAGGTTGATTTTGGCGAAGGGATCAAACAGCGAAGTCATCTCTCCTGCCGCATTAGGGAAGGATAGGGAAGGAATTCAGCCGGGCCCTGTCAATGGAAGTGATTTATGGAAATCACGGAAAAGCTAAATCGGGATGGCCAGACGCGGATTTGAACTGTCGTCCTTCCGATTGCGAGTCCATTGTGCTAACAATTGCGCCACCTCGCTCGGTCTCAGAAAATGGCAGCAGGTAGGGTCACAGGTTTGTTCCCTTCACGAGAGAGCGTCACGCAAATAATGAGAAGCCCTAAAGCTGGGAGATAGGAGCTTACTGTTTCGTGAATGCCTACTTCTAAAGTTTCAAGAAGCAGCATTAAGTGAGGAATCTATGAGCGTACTGCAGACCCCTTGGAATTGCGAATATACGATTAGGCTAAGTACAATATGCACAGGGCACTTAGGTAGTGATTCTTTCAGCGCATCATATGCGACTGGAAAGGGAAGAAACCCTATTATGTGACACAACAACCTCTGCCATTAACTTAACAGTGGTTTGCTGAGTGTGGATGTAGATGTAGTACGGTTATTGAGAGAATAGTCAGTGAAATACTACGTATCGAAGACACCCACAGAAACTGAAACCACACTGACAGACTTCATCGCCTGACCAACAGTTACTCATTCACTTGATTGCAATGAGCTGATTAAACGCGTCTTTGCAGACAATAATGAAGTTTTCAAAGCAGTCACAAGGTAAGTTAGAGGGAACACATAACACGTTGTGTAATTAAATGGAACGTATTAAAAGATGTTGTGATATGTATAATATTAAAACCCGGCACTGTGATATGTAAGAGATAGAAACGGGCCCACAGATACGGTATTGTCAACCGTACTCAATTATGGCTTTTAGTTGGAATCCTGTAGGTACCGTTCTGAACAGAAAGTAATGTCAGAAATTTTTTTTTTCATTATTGGAAAAAATTCGTAGAGCACATGCATCCGGACACATTTTAGGGGACATTAACATCAGGTGTCTCCACCCTTCACTTTTATCTCGAACCGAGCGAGGTGGCGCAGTGGTTAGACACTGGACTCGCATTCGAGAGCACGACGGTTCAATCCCGCGTCCGGCCATCCTGATTTAGGTTTTCCGTGATTTCCCTAAATCGCTACAGGCAAATGTCGGGATGGTTCCTCTCAAAGGGCACAGCCGACTTCCTTCCCCGTCCTTCCCTAATCCGATGAGACGGATGACCTCGCTGTCTGGTCTCCTTCCTCGGAACAACCAACCAACCAAATTTTTATCTCGAACTCTGGGGGTGGGGGGCACTTTCGGTGATTGTATACAATGATGGATTTCGGTGAGGAGTCTGTAGGTATCGTTTTGAAAAGAAATCAATGTCAGGAAACTTTAAGTGCCGGCCGGGGTGGCCGAACTGTTCTAGGCACTACAGTCTGGAACCACGCGACCGCTACGGTCGCAGGTTCGAATCCTGCCTCGGGCATGGATGTATCTGCTGTCATTAGGTTAGTTAGGTTTAAGTAGTTCTAAGTTCTAGGGGACTGATGACCTCAGAAGTTAAGTCCCATAGTGCTCAGAGCAATTTGAACCATTTTTTGAAACTTTAATCATTATACGCGACCAAATATGCAGATCAAATGTATCCGGACACCTTTTAGTGGATATTAATATCGGGTGTGTATACCCTCCGGCTTAATGATGGCTTGAACCTTGCTGGGGATACATTCAGTGAGACGTTTGAATATCTATGGATGAATGGTAGGTAACGTTCTTCAGCAATTTACCAGTCCCGTACCCTCCAATTGGATTGTGAAAGGGTATTGCGTGATTTATCTCTTGAAATCACTGCCCAGTGGCCTTACTGTTTACACCACCTCAATCGTTGCTTAGTCCTGACTGCAGAAATGTGTGGATTATGAACATTGTACTCCATTTTTTAAGAGTCATTGTGCTAGCTGTAACTCAGGAGTGATTCCATTCGCTGATTTTATTCGATTTTTTGCAAACATCGTCTCCGATACTCAACGGTCCCAGCTCGTCAGTACGTCAGTCTGCCTGGTCTTGGTTTATCTGTGATTATTTCTTATTGTTTCTATTTCATAGTCACGTCATCAACAGTCGACCCGCACAGGCTACATTTGAAATACCCCTGACTGATTTGTTACGCAGGTGACGTCCGACGATCACCGACTACTCTTCAGTTAGTGCTCTTCTGTTGACAACAAAATACTCCCTATCTTCTTCTGTACTGGCGTGATCGGCTCTCGTGTCACATAGCAATCAATATCGCGTTTCGTTGGGGTGTTCAGGTACTTTTGATTGGTTAGTTTATGGTGGATAATGTATTCCACTCTACCGGAACAGAGTCTTCTGGACCGATAAAAATTCGCTGTGATTCAGGTAAATATCACCGTCGTAAACAAATAGCTAATGTAGTAACAACACTCAGCGTTCAGGGCTATTGCAGTAACAGAGTAAGTGAGGAATACCAATGAAGCTGGAACACACAGGCTGTATACCGTGTTACGTAAATACTGTACTTTCGTTTTGCCTCACCGTTACGTTACCACACCTGTTAGTTGGTTGAAAATTTAGTAATTACAGGAAGCAAATTGTGAATTAGTTCCTGCAATTCATTCAGCAGTCGTAATGCATAAGGAGAGGAAGGAGTCGTGCGGCATTGCCGGGTAGCATAACCCGAAGGGTAGGTTTAGCGTGTAATTACAAAGGTTTCCTTCCCTCTTACATCTTGGTAATCTTCCTTCGCAAAGGGTGAATTGAATGTTTTAAGTGTACTCGTTAAGTAAAGGTAAGTGTGTTTGTAGAAGGTAGTATCGTTTTTGTATTGTTGATGTCTACAAGGGAGAAGGAAGAAGGTGAAACCCCTTGCTGCGACATAGCTTACCCTTTTCGAATAGCACCAAGGAGCATTCCAGATTAATGTCCTCATTCGATGGATGAACCTAGAAACCATGAAATGGAACCCTACGCATCTATTTTCGTCCTCACAAATTCCAAAGGCAATTTCCTTCTGTTTGATCGTATTCAATGGAACCCAATGCATCTATTTTTGTCCTCACATATTTCAAAGGCAGTTT
Source organism: Schistocerca gregaria (assembly GCF_023897955.1). Taxonomy (NCBI): domain Eukaryota; kingdom Metazoa; phylum Arthropoda; class Insecta; order Orthoptera; family Acrididae; genus Schistocerca; species Schistocerca gregaria. Next base: position 1,055,640,105 of record NC_064920.1, read on the forward strand.
CCTTCTATTTGATCGTATTTATCTTTCCCTCCATCCTCTAATGCTGTTTTTTGTTCTTTTCCTTCTCCTGGGAATCACAGCATATTTCTATAATACACGTAATTTTCTTTGTAATACGTTCTGTTATACCCATTTTCTTCCTGTCCTCCTCATACCCTTCAATGCATGGTTCAATACACTAACTCAGTTTTCTCTTTTCATTTCCTTCTTTCTTGTCAATATTTCTGTATACGTATACTTCGTTCGCTGCTTTTACTGCTTCCAATATGTTTATTTTTTATACATATATCTTTACTTCTTTCATATTTTTCTATTTCTCCTCATTTTCTTAGAATAATCTACTATATAAATATTTTGGAATTACGTGGATAAATTGTGGAATATTCGGGTTAGTATCTGTAGACCAAGCTTACACACAAGAAATCTTTGCATTGAAAATAAAATTCCTTGAGTCACTTGTTCTTGGTATTTAAAATGTAACCATTATTCTTATTAGGCAGAGATATGTAGTGCTTTGTCACAGTCTGAACGTAGCGATAATCTGTGACGTTCCTTCTGAATCCTCGCTTTAAGTAACGTTGGGTGAGTTCGGATTTCACCGTGACTAGGCATGGCAACTTCGCATAACGCTTAGAAAAACATGGAAACAAGATGACGCTCCTTACAACTGACTCGTTGACAACTGGCTGTCGGCGAAACAACGCCGACTTTTCCACCTCCGTAGCTGGGACTGTAACCCCACAACCGCTGTCAGACTGGTCGCGGGTTCAACACTGGGCAGCAATTAACGACTCGGATGCTGAGAACATCTTACTCAGCCGTTCCGCGTGGCTACGACCTGGTCAGAGGTGGCTCGTCGTACCGTAAACACAATAGCACGGCTTTCACGCTTGTGGCAGTAGGAAGGGGAAGAGGTGGACAGGGTCCACAGTCGGATCTGGCGGCAGGCGGAAGTAAAAGTATGTATTGCATCGCTAGACTCTTTCGTAACAACAGGACTGCAGAAGGAGGAAGAGGGAGAGTTTGCAACTGACGCGAATTCTCTTCCTACTAAAATATCTGCAAAATCTACATACCTCGTTGCTCGTAACCTGTTGCCTATTTTAGAACCTAACCGGTGCTACTTCGCCTCAATATTTGAGTGGTCATCGTGTCCAACTGCGACACACAGTAATTACCTATCCACAAATATCCTTCGTTGGAGTACACAAATGAGATCTTTTGAATCTCATTTGGAGACACTAGAATGAGAACATTCTCTTACGAGAGAGAACACCGTGTGTCCCTCCAACACTGTTGTACAGAATGGCCAGGCTAAAGTACAGCACCTGATTAATCGTTTCTTCTTTACGCATAAATTGTAGAATCAGGTCTTCCTTCGACTGCTTAATGTAGACCCCGCATGTAGCTGCACAAGAAAATATATCACGGTGTCAAATCCGTGGACTTTCACTGAGTCTAGAAAATCTCACACGAGAATTGTAAAGTATGTTGATGTTCAGTAGCATACTATCCGATAATTCCACCATAGCTTATGCAGAGAAAATCAGGTATCTCTTCCTTGTTTAACTCAGTTGACGGCGTTTAACTGCCTTATTATGTGAAAGCTATCTTCAATAAGGCAGTAAAAAGTTAGTTCGACAAGACAGCCATAAAATCATCGTCTTCAACGGGATTACTATTGACTCGACTGATACCTCGACATGTCTTAGAGAGCCAGGGACAGTGGCAATATCGCTTAATTTCCTGTCCTCTTACACCTGGTTTTATTGTGAGCTTTTGGATGCAATTAAAGACAGCCCTCTGTTGCCTTGGCTGTGCGCGAACTGCAAGGATAAACGCGCCGGACTCACAATCTTTCCCAGGAGACTTCACGATTATATCAAGTAAAGGCACCTCTAGAGTTAATGCGAGGAAGTTTCATCAGGTATGCCATATAAAATTGAACCAACTCATTTACGATTTAGATCTACCCATCTTCAGGGTCATTGATACTTGCATCTGACATGTTGTTCAAAACAGTCCCACACATTTAATTGGTATTAATATCCGGTTACATAACTGTCCAGTTGAGAGACATATGCATGTATCCTTGTGAACATGACTCTCATCTGCTTAGGAGACGAAAGTGTCCACAATATACGTACAATTTGAAAGAGACAAAATGGTTATTAGTTGTACTACATTGCATGTCTCCAGCAGCTATTCAGTTTCTATGTCGTTTGGCCCACTGAAGATCGCAGCTTATGTGTCGCTATAAGCAATCGCCATTTGCAAGCTCCTAGACTCCAGCTGTCGAAGGCATGCTGTGTTATTCGCAGTGTTTGCTCGAAAACTGTTTGGAATCGACTTTCCTTCACCGACAGCAGCAAGTGCTACAGAAGATGATCATTAAATGCGACCGAAAGTAATTTTCTAGTGTCACTAAGTCCAGCTGACACTGTTATAGGGAAACGGTTCCAGTAAGAGCCATTTAAGCCAAAACTGGTATAAATCTTCAGTTAGGTTTGTATCTTAGCACTGTCGGGGGAGTCTCCTGATACGTCTTCACTGGTTATAGGGGTTCAGTTCGAAGTGGGGCTTATCACTGAAGACTAATCCAGTCAATGAGTTTCCTATTCCCTACGACCACCTAAGAAGTACGTAGAGACGCTACGGACAGTGGTAGGATACCAACATGACTGTTATCCACCATAAAACCTAAAAATCAGGAGTGATGATCTGTAGTTTTATTTCGCTCCATAGCAGGATTCCTTTGGTTGTCATTCTGGGCATGCTTTTGGCACAGTGGAATCTCGACGATATTCTGCGTCCTGTTTTGTTGCCCTTCATGGCAAGCCATTCTGGCCTTACAATTCAGCAAGATAGTGCCCTCGCGCACACGTTGAGAGTTTCTACTGCTTGTCTTCGCGCTTGTGAAACCCTGCTTTGGCCAGCAAGTTTGCCTGATCTCTCCCCAGTTGAGAACGTTTGGAGCAATATGAGCAGAGCCCTCCAACCATCCCAGGACAAGATTTTCCACGATAACCCTAAGAAGGATATCCAACAACTCTCTCAATCAATGCCCAGCCGAATAAGTAAGTGCTTGCATAGGGGCTAGAGGTGGACCGACGCGTTATTTGCTTTCTCAGTTTATGAAGCTCTTTCTCTCTTCCTCTTGAATAGATCATCGATTTTTTTCTGAAATTGTTATCATTTGTTTGTACGTGTACGTCCCATCTATCGATTTCCATTCCATTAGGATAATTCCTTCATGGTGCGTCGTTTTTCTTCGTCTTAGAGAGTATATATATATATATATATATATATATATATATATATATATATATATATATATATATATATATATATATATATATATATGCCCCAATGATTATTTCCTTCTCGTATCCATCCAGCTACTGTTTTAAGCACCCACCCGTGTCGTAATCCCTGCCCAAGGTATCTAGTTGGTGTTTCTTATTAGGCTTTTCCTTTCACGTTGATCCTTACCAGATCAGTTTATTGTATCTTTAACAGCTCTTCACTCTAACTTTTAAAAGGCTTCTAATCGTGTCTTTTGTACCTTCGTCCCCATTCCTCTCAACAGAGCTCAGGTACAGGATTTTAGTTATTGGTATTTTGGTCTCCAGATCTATTTTCATATTTGTGTGTAATCACTGGCCTTTACAAATATTGTAAGTGCAAACATTGTGTCGAACTGCTGCGTCTAGTAGGTGCTGACATCTGCGGCGAAAGGCTTAGGAACTAAAACGAATTTATAGTTACAATCTGTGTTCGAAGTCTAAAAAACTGGTTTTAATTTACGTTGTATGAAAACTAATATATCATAAACACTTATGCAATTAGGTGACAAGTGACTATGTTTTATCAAAATGTGAGGTTTCATATCAAGACTTTTTGAGTATTTCGCATGGTCATCGTTGACTACAAACGTGCAACAGTTAGTAATTTCTGCACAAGTACACTGAAGGCTTCGGAAGAGGATCCACGTCTTGTGATGCCAAATGATCGGAATCCTACAGAGAAGTGATTTCCATTGCTTGGTGGAAAAAAGGACTGCCTGAGCTCTAGCTACCTCGATGAGCTTCCTACTGACGGAAGTCGGTGACTCAGCAATCCGCAATAACTGCGACGAGACACAATCGATGCATTGTTATTTCACCTAATCATGACTGTACTATCCAGACTGGTGTTTTAAATCCGCCATAAGTACTTAATTTTTTATACACGGTGACCCAAAAGAACGTCAACATTTGAAAATGTAGTAATTCACGAAATAATGTAGGTATAGAGGAAAAACCTGACTCACTTGCCTGGAATGACATGAGGTTTTACTTAAACCGAAAACGAATGCAAAAACCGACCAACAGATGGCTCTGGTAAGCAACTCGTCAGTAACGATGCGTGAGAACACCCACAACTACTGACTTTGGTAAACCGAAAATCCTAAAACTGTAGCGGGAATCCCATTGCACGACGAGAAAAACACAGTGTTGCGTGGATTCACCACCAGTTGTAAAACGATCCTTTTCCTTGGAGCAAATGAGGGGTGCTGCTTTTCAAACTACCAGCGTGACGGGTGCGAGGTATGCCAATATGCTACAGAACTGCAACATCCCTAGCCGAACTGATAACCACCTGTTGGAAGGTACGGTTGTCGAGCACGTGTTGCCCCACCCCATATTTGCTACACGTGTGAAACGTCTCTTGTGCACATCGTTTGGTGAAGATCGAGTGCTGTTTAGCCACTTACGTCAAGCTTGAAGGTAACAAATTATTTTATTGGACTACCTACTGTGTCGTCCGAACAAGACACCACAGGTGCAAAGATGCGAGCTGGTGCCAGTGTCATAGAGATTCGCCACAAGCGCGAATTCCGCCAGTGCCACGGGCAACGCTGAGGATGAAGATATCGACATCGCCTCGGCCAATTGCCGACCGAGTGCAATCTGCCAATGAGAGGACGACAACGAACGGAAGTCTGCTCGGAAGACAGAAGAGCACCTCTCTGGCCCACTTGATTATAGATCTTCATCCAGGGCTGACTTAGACAGGGAACATCGTTTAGCGAAGTCTTAGAAGTGAACAGACAGTTGTAAATTGCATTTTCTAAGTACCGTGAAGCTTACCTACCATTATCCGCACTCAGCCACTGAGGGTCTTTTTACGTTATATTACGAGCGGTTTTGCAGTCTTAATCCTTCAACAAGTTGGAAAGATGAGTACACCTTTTTAACTCATTTATGTGACTTTGTTACTAATTTGTCGAAGTGCTGTAGAACCTTCGTGCTCCTATCCTGTTACCGCACGCTGGAGTATAGATGTGTAACAGCGGCAGGGAGAAATTCCTAGCGGTGTACTGCACCAGAAGCCGTTTCATGAGCTCACAAACTCGGCCTCCGGAACAATACCGACGAGACCTTCACAAGACTGGCGATTAGGCTTTACAGTACTACCACTGTCGGTGCCTTATTGACGCCATCTTCAGTCCCCTATGCACTAATCTAAGCGTCCACATTATCATAGCTTCACTGATTTCAACTGATTTGAGTAGATTTCTGAAGCTATCCTGTAGACGTGGACTCTCCACTAGTGTAACGACAACAGTCTCTCATGTTTAGCCTCCTGAGCCCAAGATCTCAGTTCGTGTGATTATTGGTTGTGAATTTACCTGAAGTCACAAGTCTACCGCGATCATCTGACCTCGTAAGGGATAGTAAAAGACAACATCCGGCGACAATTTCACTCTATTATACCGTACAGTGCTGCTCACCACATTATTCCTCTATTACAGGTATTGCTGATGAATGATAGCCGACATGTATAAGCATTTGTTATAAAGAATATAGTCTTTGGTAAAAATCAGCTGTTATGCTAATTAATTTTTACCTCGCTATTTGCGTTATTCCATGAAATACTCAATTTTCAAATTATAACGTACTTTTAAGTCGGCCTGTATATGGAAACGTTTAACGCCACGTATCTGGATTATATGAAACCCACAATCATTATCCTCCGTTAAAATAGAATGTTTGTATTATTTTACAGTGTATAACGATTGCAGCTAATACAATTAATATTAATGTACAAACTATTATGTCACTAAATTTAGTGGTATCGGAGAGAATTTCTCATTAAATGATTAAAGTTAAATGAAGAAGATCCCCGTATGATATAATAGTGTCTTGCAATAATACGTAATGATACCAAGGAATGTGCTTATTTTGTTTTAAACTGTTATACTGTCTGAGCTGAGACAATTGTGATTATGCCTCGTCGTCTTTCAAGTACAGTTGCATTCTTTATCTGTCATTATGTACCAGTGTCGATCTGAAAAGTGACGTTTGCTTTCCTTTTTTTAAAAAAAAACCTAGGAGCTGTGTTATGTAGTTTTGGAATATTTTCAATAGAACTGCCCTTACAGTACACACCATTTCATCTTCACTTTGTGTATAGTGTAAGTAGGCTATTTAGGTTTTTATGTTGGTAACGCCACGTAGTGCTCTCTATGAAAATCACTGGCTGTGCTGTGTGCAGTTTGTGGCTGGTTGGCATTCTTGGAATATTCGCTGTTGTAGTGTTGAGCAGATGGATGCGAACAACGCGTAGCGTTGTGCAGTTGAGGTGAGCCGCCAGCAGTGGTGGATGTGGAGAGAGAGATGGCGGAGTTTTGAGAGCGGACGATCTGGACGTGTGTCCGTCAGAAAACGAAATTTGTAAGACTGGATGTCATGAACTGATATATATTATGACTTTTGAACACAATTAAGGTAAATACATTGTTCGTTCTCTATCAAAATCTTTCATTTGCCAACTATGCCTATCAGTAGTTAGTGCATTCAGTAGTTAGAGACTTTTATTTAGCTGGCAGTATTGGCGCTCGCTGTACTGCAATAGTTCGAGTAACCAAGATTTTTGTGAGGTAAGTGATTATTGAGAGGGATTATTGAGAGTCAGGTTGCGTCGCGCTAAAAATATTGTGTGTCAGTTTAGTGCTGATCAGAATAAGTAAAAAAAGAAATGTCTGAGTACGTTCAGTTTTGCTCAGCTGTTTGAAAATCAAATAACGTAAGAGAGTTACCAGCACTGTCAGTTATAAATTTTTAAGGGGATGTTTCAATAAGCAAAATCCTTGTTCCAGTTTCGTTCAGAATTCCTCCCACATTTCCGTAGATTTCGAACCTCTTTTAATCCTTTTTACCTGCGCTCATATATTAGTTTAGGAGTGTTATTTCGTCCATTTGCTGGGCCACAGATGTTCACAATTGGTTTGAAGAAAATTCTAGGTATTCGAGAGAATGATTTGTCTACCCAGGTCACCCGACGTAAATCCCATCGAACATTTATGAGACATAATCGAGAAATCAATTTGTGCACACAATCTTGCACCGTAACGGTTTCACAGTTATCGACGGCTATAGAGACAGCATGGCTTAGTATTCCTGCACGGGATTAAGAGCGAGTTGTTGAACTATGCTGTGTAAAATGAGGTCCGACATGATATTTGGAGACATAACCACGCCCTCTGTAACCTCACGGTAATGGTATGTTACGTATCCTATCCAGTATAGAGAAGCTTCTACATTTTGTGGTGCAGGAGGTCAGGTCCATATTTAGGAGGATAAGAGTGGAGAAACTTCAGGATAAGGAAATCAGGCACAAGTACATAACAGCTATCTCAGAAAGGTACCAGTTGGTTGAATGTAGTCAATTACAGTCATTGGAAAAGGAATGGACAAGGTACAGGAACACAGTACTAGGAGTGGCTAGAGAATGTCTTGGAACAGTAGTGTGTAAAAGTAGGATGAAGCAAACAGCTTGGTGGAATGACACAGTCAAGGCAGCCTGTAAAAGGAAAAAGAAGGCGTATCAAAAATCGCAACATACTAGACCTAAGGTAGACAGAGAAAGGTTTGTTGAAGAAAGAAACAAAGCCAAACAGATAATTGCAGCATCCAAGAAGAAATCTTGGGAAGACTTTGGAAACAGGTTGGAGACTATGGGTCAAGCTGCTGGAAAACCATTCTGGAGTGTAACTAGCAGACTTCGAAAGGGAGATAAGAAGGAAATGAAAAAAATTTGGACAGGTCAGGAAAACTTCTGGTGAATCCAGTGGATGCCTTGGGCAGATGGAGGGAAATTTTGAAGAGTTGCTCAATGTAGGTGAAAATGCGATCAGTAATGTTTCAGGTTTCGAGGTAGAATGGGATAGGAATGATGATGGAAATAGGATTACATTTGAGGAAGTGGAGAAAATGGTCAATAGATTGCAGTGCAATAAAGCATCTGGGGTGGATGAAATTAAGTCAGAACTCATCAAATACGGTGGAATGTCAGGTCTTAAATGACAACACAGGATAATTGAAATGGCCTGGGAGTCGGGAGAGGCTCCATCAGACTGGACAAAAACAGTAATGACACCAATCTTTAAACATGGAAAGAGAAAAAATGGTAAAGCTACAGAGGTATCTCTTTAATCAGCGTTGTGGGTAAAATCTTCTCAGGTACTGTTGAAAGGAAAGTGCGAGTATTAGTTGAGGACCATTTGGATGAAAATCAGTGTGGGTTTAGGCCTCTTATAGGTTGTCAGGACCAGATCTTTAGCTTACGGCATATAATGGAGAAGTGTTATGAGTGGAACAGGGAATTGTATCTATGCTTTATAGATCTAGGAAAGGCATACGACTGGGTTCCTAGGAGGAAGTTATTGTCTGTTCTACAAGATTATGGAATAGGAGCCAACTTTTGCAAGCAATTAAAGGTCTTTACATGGATAGTCAGGCAGCAGTTAGAGTTGACGGTAAATTGAGTTCATCGTTCAGAGTAGCTTCAGGGGTGAGACAAGACTGCAACCTGTCTCCACTGTTGTTCATATTACATATGGATCATATGTTGAGAACAATAGACTGGCTGGGTGAGATTAAGATATGTGAACACAAAATAAGCAGTCTTGCATATTCGGATGACTTAGCTGTGATGGCAGATTCGATTGAAAATTTGCAAAGTAATATTACAGAGCTAGATCAGAAATGTAAGGACAATGGTATGAAGATTAGCATCTCCAAAACGAAAGTAATGTCAGTGGGAAAGAAATATAAACGGATTGAGTGCCATATAGGAGGAACAAAGTTAGAACAGGTGGACGGTTTCAAGTACTTAGGATGGATATCCTCACAGGATAGCAACATAGTGAAAGAACTGGAAGCGAGGTGTAGCAAAGCTAATGCAGTGAGCGCTCAGCTACGATCTGCTCTCTTCTGCAAAAAGGAAGTCATCACCAAGACTAAGTTATCTGTGCACCGTTCAATCTTTCGACCAACTTTGTTGTATGGGAGCGAAAGTTGGGTGGATTCACGCTACCTTATCAACAAGGTTGAGGTGACAGATATGAAAGTAGCTAGGATGATTGTAGGTACTAGTAGATGGGAACAATGGAAGGAGGGTGTCCGCAATGAGGAAATCAAAGAAAAACTGGGAATGAACTCTATAGATGTAGCAGCCAGGGCGAACAGGCTTAGATGGTGGGGTCATGTTACACGCATGGGAGAAGCACGGTTACCCAAGAGACTCACGGGTTCAGCAGTAGAGGGTCGGAGGAGTCGGGGCAGACCAAGAAGAAGGTACCTGGATTCGGTTAAGAATGATTTTGAAGTAATAGGTTTAACATCAGAAGAGGCACCAATGTTAGCGCTGAATAGGGGATCATGGATGAATTTTATAAGGGGGCCTATGCTCCAGACTGAACGCTGAAAGTCATAATCAGTCTTAAATGATGATGATGATGATGATTCATATCTTGGTGCTACATAACTTTACAATTTTTTTTCTTCTTACTTTCCTCGCAAAATTTGCGTAATGGTGGTTCCACACCCACCTTCGGAGTTTTGTACCTCTGTTTCTACGTTTCAGTCCTTGTTGGAACATCCGCCAATAGCCAAGTTCTGAAATTGTAACATCTATTCAACAGTGGTGACACTGATGGCTTAGTACGCAGCAGAGAAGAACGCATACGAGCGGTGAAGCAGGAAACGTTCAAAAGGGCCTTCCCTCGCCCTCCTTCCTAACATCCCGCGGCTGCCATGCTGTTTCATCAGCTCTCCGAAATAATGCCTTTTCTAGAGGGATCATCGTCACCGTTGTCGTCCTTTCCGTTGTTCCCGTTATGGTCCCCAAGTTTCCGTTATCTTTTACCTGTAGCACTATTGTCAATGCGGAAAAGTTCTAGCGAAACGTTCATATCTTCCATATGCACATTACAAGCGAAAAGTTGACGAAATCACCGTCATTAACTATTTTTAATATAATAAAATGAAACGGAAATGGTAGAGAAGGAACGCATTTCTGTAGTTGCATAGAACAGTTCTAGCATTAGTTAACTACACTGACGGAAAAAGCCGCAACATCAAAAAAAAAAGGAAAAAAATCAATGTAGAGTAACGAAATTTTTGGAGTACAATTGTCTAGGTAAGATACTTAAGTGATTAACATTCCAATATCACAAGTTAATTTTAATGTGAGATACGTCATTGAAAATTTGAAGTGCTGGTTCATTAATAACCCGTGTAACCGCCAGAATTTTGAATGCAAGCGTGCAAACGCGCATGCATTCTGTTGTGCTAGATGTCAGTTTGTGGGATGGTTCAAAATGGCTCTGAGCACTATGGGACTTAACATCTGAGGTCATCAGTCCCCTAGAACGGAAAACTATTTAAACCTAACTAACCTAACGACATCACACACATCCATGCCCCCGAGGCAGGATTCGAACCTGCGACCGTAGCGCTCGCGCGGTTCCTGACTGAAGCGCCTATAACCGCTCGGCCGCAACGGGCGGTTTTGTGGGATGTAGTTCCATGGCTGTTGCACTTGGTCAGTCAATACACTCCGTTTTCAAGCCACGAGGGTCCTACCGGGACCACCCGACCGCTGTGTCATCCTCAGAGGAGGATGCGGATAGGAGGGGCGTGGGGTCAGCACACCGCTCTCCCGCTCATTATGATGGTATTGGACCGAAGTCGCTACTAATCGTCGAGTAGCTCCTCAATTGGCATCACGAGGCTGAGTGCACCCCGAAAAACGGCAACAGCGCATGGCGGCCTGGATAGTCACCCATCCAAGTGCCGACCACGCGCGACAGCGCTTAACTTCGGTGATCTCACGGGAACCGGTGGTCGGTCAATACAGGAACGGTTAATGCTGTTTGTAAATGATGATGGATTGTTGTCCGATGACGTTCCATGTGTGCTCAATTGCAGACAGACCTGGTGATTGAGCAGGCCAAGGAAACATGTCGATACTCTGCAGATCCTATCGGGTTACGGCAGTGGTATGTGAGCAAGCGTTATACTGTTGGAAAACACTCGTTGGAATGTTGTTCATTTATGGCAGTGGGTCGAATCACTCGTCTTAATTACAAATTAGCAGGCAGGGTGTGTGGGATAACACCGAGAGTACTCCTGCTAGCATACGAAATCTAACCCCAGACCATAACTCCAGGTGTAGATCCAGTGTGTCTAGCACGCAAACAGACTGGTCGCAGGCCCCCAACTTACCTCCATTTAACTCATGGCCGTCACTGGCCCAGCTTTCATCGGATAACACAACAGACCTCCACCGTGGCCTCCAGTAAGGTCCCGGTTGGCAACATTGAAGTTGCAAATGGCGGTGGTTTGTGGTCAGTGAAATGTGCACTACAGAGCTCGGAGATGTCACTGAAGTAACCGATTTGAGACATTTCGTTGTGTCGCTCTGGTACCAACTGCTCCTCAGATTGTTGCTGCAGATGCAGTACGATGCACCAGAGCCATAAGCCGAATCTATAGTCTCACCATTCAGTAGTGCCACCTAATCGTCCCTAGCCCGGACTTCTTACGACAGTACATTCCTGTGACTATTGCTGCGAGCAGTCATGTACGGTGGCTACGTTCCTGCCAAGTCTTTCTGAAATACCGCAGAGGGTGCATCCAGCTTCTTATAGCTCTATTACACGACCCTATCAAACTGAATGAGTTACTGGTAATGGCATCGAATCACTAGTCTAACGTACAAATTAGGGTGCGTGGGACAACCACGAGAGTACTGCTGGCATAAGAAATTGAACCCCAGACCATAACTCCAGGTGTGGGTCCAGTGCGTTCTTGACTAACATTAACTCACCGCGTTCAGTGTAAAAGGTAACTAACGTTCATGACCGTTAAAGCATGTATTTAAAGCAAGCATGATCTGCTTCCTCATGGCGTGGCTGTTACTAATATTCTCATGGGACTAGCATGAAATTTTAAGAGGCATAATCTATCTGATGTAGAAACATCCCTAGCAACTTTAGTTTACGTCGCACAATTCGTTTTGTCAGTTCTTTCGACTATGTTTTTATACAGTAGCAGCTGATATCAAGTAGACACAAAAATGCCGCTGCATCGTTGTTATTCCGCAAATGTAACTATGCTGAAGAGGTGAGATGTAATATATTTACGGTATTCCAAAATCAGTCACAGTTACACTGACTCTCATGAAATGGTTTGTTCTGGTCTAGACATCGATACAACGCAAACCGAACTCGCTGCTGCATTCGTGCTGCGCATGCTCTTCTTAGCAGCCGACTGTATATTTCAGCGTATAAGGTATTTGCCTGGGAAATCATTCACGAGGGAGAGGGTGTGTATCCATGTGAACAAATTCTACAGCAAAAGCAATTTAAAAAAGAAATAAACAAAAAAAGCCAAACACAGATGTTCCTGGTTTTAATATTTGATGGTAACCGGACACCTTTTATTATTATGAGAGAATGATTGTAATAAAAATAAAGCACAAGAAAAACTAGTGGGATATGATCCTTCTAAGGAGCCAAAGAGAGAGTAGGAAATTTACATGCAATAACACATTTTATTCGTTCTAGTATTTTTCCACATCAGAATAATTATTTTTGTTACTTGTGGTGAACCAATTAAGATTATTTAACATTTTGAAAGTAATAATACCTCACTTGAATGGTGGAGAGAAAAATGCGTCACTCATGTGGGCTTCTTTGGACCCAGAATACAATTTCCTTTAAATCTACTAACTTCTGTCAGTACACCGAGAAGAAGTCTAGAAAAAAAGCTATTCAGCGTAATACCAAATAAAATGTCACATAATAAAATTATAAACAGCCGACCAGTTGCAATGGATAAAGAATTCTTTACCTAGGTTTCGACAAATATAAATCTGTCTTCTTCAGAAGGTTACAATTTTACATTAGTCGGTTGAGAGCTCTACAAGATCCATGTACTAATTTATATTTACGTGACAAACCCTAATTCTAGGGCTATATTTCATTTTGGCAAATGGATTTATGCCGAAATTTGTAAAAAAAGGCGATGGTACATTAGTCCTTACTAATGTAAAATTGCAACCTTCTGATGAAGAAAGATTTATATTTGTCGAAATCTAGGTAAAGAATTCTTTATTCATTGCAACTGTTCGGCTGCTTATAATTTTATTACGTGAAACCGTTGCTGTTGTGCAGCTATGTTTAAAATACTAAAATGTCACAGGTAGCTGTGAAAGACTGCAGGCGTAGAAGTTTCTCCATATGAGTCTTACCTTCGTACGACATTGAGAATGCTGAAAATCTGCTTCTTGGAGTGTTTTGCTGGTTTATTACAGACACCTTCTTGACTGTTCTGTTGGCCCAGACTCGATTGTATGATGATGTATGGCAAAGTATTATACACAAGGAAACTGATTTAAGGTTAGAAGTGCCGAATGTGACAGCTGTATGTTTAACCAAGGGCATTTTGGCAATTTGAAATTTAAAAAAAGAAAGAGGCTACAGTGTTGGAAGGGTGTAACGAACGTAGACCATTTTCCTCCAGGATGCCTCCTTTTCCGCCGGTACATGTATTTTAAAAAAGTCAACATTTTTCGTTCCTAGCGTGTGTGCATTATGATGCATGGAACTTAAACAACACGAATGGGGCATAACACGTCTTTGGCAAAAAAAAGTGAACTTCCCCCCTTTTAGATCTGTGGTCTTCATTTGAAAGCGGACCACTGGTGCTCATCAGCCATTTTTAAAGAATTGTGACAATCTTCTATGTTTACTAGCACTTCCGGCTACACATTTCTTCTACGAGGTGCGACAGGAAAGCAATGAAACTGCATAGAAAAAAAACACCCTTTAATTACATTTTTAACCAACTGCATTTCTATTACCTTCAATTTGACTCCCTAGTGCCTGCAGACACTTACTCCATCGGTGTTTCGATGTTGGGAGCATCTCTGGAACTCACCTAGTATAACAGCAGAAGCCCTTGTTACAACTGTTTGGATGTCCTGTAATGTTGGAAAATGGTGTTCTTTAACGACTAACTTCACTCTGGGAATTAAAAAAATCGCACTGGGTCACGTAGAGTGAATAAAGAGACTGTGACAGCAGTGTAACGGACGTCACAAATTTCCAAACGGACAATGCGGTATACAATGGTGCGTTATCGTGATTTGCGTTATGGTGATACGGGGTCCACTTGTTAGCAGTGTGTGGACGAACACGACAGACCAGTTTTCCTGAATTTCTTGGTAGTACTATTTACTGTCTGGTACGGGCGTAACAATTCCTTGTACATAATACGCATGAAACCAAAGAAACACACTTTGACATACACACTTCCTTTGCTCTTGACAATTCCTTCGAACATCATTTCGAACTTTGAGTGGAAAAACTCGGTTCACTAATTCTGGTTTCAATTCCAGCCACACACATCAGAAGCCACAATCTTCCGTTGATCTTTTTGTTCCTCTGTGAAATTTTTGGCTATAATTTTGGCACAAAGTTCTCTTATTCCTAGATCTTCAACCAACATGAGGCGAATTGTTTTCTGATTAGCGTTCAGTTCTTTTGTAATCATTATCATGGTTGATCTTCTATCTGCTCGCACGTGTTCATTCACTCTGTGTTGATATCTGTTCGTGCTGTTGATGGTCACACGTTATCGTGTTCGTCTTCGTCATTGCTTCTGCCTTCAGAAAACATATTGTGCCAGCGAAACACTCGTGCCTTTGACAAAAACGCGTTTCCAGAACACTGCTGAAACTTTCCGTATGCTACTGCGGCATTCTCACAGAGTTTCACGCAGAAAGCTGTGGCATAGTCACAGGCAATATTTCGAGATTCCATTGTTGTGGCGAGGGGCAAACACAGTTCTCTCTTCAAGATCCTACTCCTGACTGAAACATTGCTACTTGCGGTAGTGGTGGGGAAAGAAGAAGGCGACACACTGCCTGCGGTAGCACGTTGAAGTGTTCCCATTCTAGGCAGGAAACATCAGGTCTTATTAGTTTATTGCCGCACCTCCTGTTATACTTGTTGTTGTTGTTCTTGTTGTTGTTGTTGTCTTCAGTCCAAAGACTGGTTTGATACATCTCTCTGCGCTTCTCAACCCTGCGCAAGCCTCTTCATCTCCGAGTAACTACTGCAACCTACATCCATCTGGATCTGCTTACTCTATTAATGTCTTGGCCTCTCT
This sequence comes from Schistocerca gregaria, assembly GCF_023897955.1. Taxonomy (NCBI): domain Eukaryota; kingdom Metazoa; phylum Arthropoda; class Insecta; order Orthoptera; family Acrididae; genus Schistocerca; species Schistocerca gregaria. The sequence goes on from NC_064920.1 coordinate 1,055,655,611, forward strand.
CTACGATTTTTACACCCGTACGCTTCCCTCCAGCACTAAATTGGTGATCTCTTGATACTGTTCTGCTTCAGTATTTTAAAAGAACACTCTCAGTGGCCGGGCCAAATATCTCATGAAATTAGCATCAATCGAAAAGACTTCAAAGAATGAAACTCGTCTACCTTGAAGGGGGAAACCAGATGGCGCTATGGTTCGCCCGCTAGATGGCGCTTCCATAGGTTAAACGGATATCAACAGCGTTTTAAAAAAATAGGAACCCCCATTTTTATTAGATATTCGTGTAATACGTATAGAAATATGAATATTTTAGTTAGACCCCTTTTTTCGATTTGTGGTCGATGGCGGTGTAATAGTCACAAGTACGTGGTATCACGTAATATTCCGCCAGTGCGGACGGTATTTGCATCGTGCTTCATTAACCGTGTTAAAATGGACCGTTTACCAAGTGCAGAAAAGGTCGATATTGTGTTGATGTATGGCTATTGTGATCAAAATGCCTAACGGGTCTGTGCTATGTGTGCTGCTCGGTATCCTGGACGACATCATCCAAGTATCTTGATCGTTCGCCGGATAGTTACGTTATTTCAGGAAACAGGAAGTGTCCCGCCACATGTGAAACAACCACGACCTGCTACAAATGATGATGCCCAAGTAGGTGTTTTACCTGCTATCGCGGCTAATCCGCACATCAGTAGCAGACAAATTGCGTGAGAATCGGAAATCTCAAAAACGTCGGTGTTGAAAATGCTACATCAACATCGATTGCACCCGTACCATATTTTTATGCACCAGGAATTGCATGGCGACGACTTTGAACGTCGTGTACAGTTCTGCCACTGGGCACAAGAGAAATTACGGGACGATGACAAATTTTTTGCACGCGTTCTATTTAGCCACGAAGCGTCATTCACCAACAGCGGTAACGTAAACCGGCATAATATGCACTATTGAGCAACGGAAAATCCACGATGGCTGCGACAACTGGAACATTAGTGACCTTGGTGGGTTAATGTATGGTGCGGCGTTATCGGAGGAAGGATAATTGGCCTCCATTTTATCGATGGCTGTCTAAATGGTGCAATGTATGCTGATTTCCTGTGTAATGTTCTACCGATGTACTTCCAACATGTCCGGCACACAGCTCGCGTGCGGTTGAAGCGGTATTGAATAGCATACTTCATGACAGGTGGATTGGTCGTCGAAGCACCATACCATGGCCCGCACGTTCACCGGATCTGACGTCCCCGAATTTATTTCTGTGGGGAAATTCGTAATCGTCATCCACCGCCAACACCTGACAACATGTGTCAGCGCATTTTCAATGCATGTGCGAAAATTACGGAATGCGAACTACTAGCTGTTGAGAGGAATGTCGTTGCACGTATTGCCAAATTCATTGAGGTTGACGGACATCATTTTGAGCATTTATTGTATTAATGTGGTATTTACAGGTAATCACGCTATAACAGCATGTGGTTCTCAGGAGTGATAAGTTCACAAAGGTGCATGCATCACAATGGAACAACCGAAATAAAGTGTTCAAACGTACCTACGTTCTGTTCAAATGGCTCTGAACACTATGGGACTTAACATCTGTGGTCATCAGTCCCCTAGAACTTAGAACTACTTAAACCTAACTAACCTAAGGACATTACACACATCCATGCCCGAGGCAGGATTCGAACCTGCGACCGTAGCGGTCGCGCGGTTCCGGACTGAGCGCCTAGAACCACGAGACCACCGCGGCCGGCACCTACGTTCTGTACTTTAATTTAAGTGACCTACCTGTTGTCAACTTTTCGATTAAAATTGTGAGCTATATGTTAGTGACTATAGGCTCAAATGGCTCTGAGCACTATGCTACTTAAGTTCTGAGGTCATCAGTCGCCTAGAACGTAGAACTAATTAAACCTAACTAACCTAAGGACGTCACACACATCCATGCCCGAGGCAGGATTCGAACCTGCGACCGTAGCGGTCGCTCGGTTCCAGACTGTAGCGCCTAGAACCGCACGGCCACTCCGGCCGGCTTTGTGACTATTACAGCGCCATCTACCACAAAGCAAAAGTGGTCCAACTAAAACATTCATATTTCTTTACGTACTACACGAATATGTAATAAAAAATATGAGTTCCTAATATTAAAAGAATGCAGTTGATAAACGTTTGACCTATGGCAGCGCCATCTAGTGGGCCAACCAAAGCACCATCTGGTTTCCCCCTTCAAGCTACACAAGTTTCGTTCTTTGTAGTTTTTTCGTTTGACGCTTATTTCGTGAGATATTTGGCCCGATGACGATCAATGGACCACCGTGTATACCGCATGTTTATCGCACACTACGGGTCATTATTCCTGAATTAAAAATGGGGGAAAATAATGCATGCCGGTCTGATAACTCGAATTAGATCGTCGGGGTATCCTCTGGGGCTCAATATGAAGTACTTAGTTTTGTTCAGTCTGCCGAAACCTTTTCAGTCTACAAGTGTGTAAAATATTGTAGTCCGTGTACTGCTACGATTCCTGTAGTCAGAAAGTAACGTCATTTCTCGTAGCCACCATTTACGATCCCCTTCCCTGACGTTCCACTTATCAGCCTGCCCGGCTGCACACAGACGCCAGCAGTCGCCTACACTTTATTACTTCCTGATGCGCCGTCCCTGATGGCCGCACGCGCCCGTTCTCGAGCCTCGCTGGAAGCTAACGACTCCCGCCTATGGCCGTGAAACGAGGAGGCGTCTCAGTGCTCGCATTCTGCGCGGCTCGGGACCGTTGTCCTTCGGCGCATGCGCGTCAGCTGCAGCGAACGAGCGGGCTCTCCTAATGCGGAGCGCCGTTATTAATGGCGGGAGCGTAAGTCAGCCTCCTCCAATTGAATCCTCGGCGCGGCGTGGGCGGCGGCCCATTCAGGGGCAGCGCAGGCGGCCGCAGCGAGGGAACAGCGCAGCGCTGCACGGGGACCGCCGTAATTAGTAGGGGCCGTCACTCGGGACAGATAAGCTCTGCCGTTGCCGGCAGCTGCTCTGCGTCCAGCGTCTGGCTAGCTACGACCGAGACTATCAGTCTCCAAGAATACGTTCCCAATACACCTACGACGGCCGACGCCGCATTTCTAGACCACACGCTGCGGGCCCGCGACCTCCAATCGCTTCAGGAAGCTTACAACATAAATCTGGATCTGGAAAACGTATCGGCGATACAAAGTGTGTCCCAGGAGGATTGTCGGTATTCATGGATGTAGGAAGAACGTTCATTTGAATCAAAAAGCTTCATATGGACATACGTTTCATTCCGAATGGTTCAAGAGATGGGCCACATTTAATGTACACTACTGGCCATTAAAGATGGTACACCACGAAGACGTGCTACAGACGCGAGATTTAACCGACAGAAAGAAGATGCTGTGATATGCAAATGATAAGCTTTTCAGAGCATTCACACAAGGTTGGCGCCGGTGGCGACACCTACAACGTGCTGACATGAGGAACATTTCCAACCGATTTCTCATACACAAACAGCACTTGACCGGCGTGGCCTGGTGAAACGTTTTTGTGATGCTTCGTGTAAGGAGGAGAAATGCCTACCATCACGTTTCCGACTTTGTAGCCCATCGCATTGTCGCCCATCGCGATTGCGGTTTATCGTATCGCGACATTGTTGCTCGCGTTGGTCGAGATCCAATGACTGTTAGCAGAATGTGGTATCGGTGGGTTCAGGAGGGTAATAAGGAACGGCGTGCTGGATCCCAAAGGCCTCGTATCACTAGCAGTCGAGATGACAGGCATCTTATCCGCATGGCGGTAACGGATCGTGCAGTCACGTCTCGATCCCTGAGTCAGCAGATGGGGACGTTTGCAAGATAACCATCTGCACGAACAGTTTGATGACGTTAGCAGCAGCATGGACTATCAGCTCGGAAACCGTGGCTGAGGTTACCCTTGACGCTGCATCACAGACAGGAGCGCCCGCGATGGTGTACTCAACGACGAAGCTGGGTGCACGAATGGCAAAACATCATTTTTTTCGGAAGAATCCAGGTTCTGTCTACAGCATGATGATAGTCGCATCCGTGTTTGGCGACATTGCCGTGAACGCACATTGGAAGCGTGTATTCGTCATCGCCATACTGGCGTATCACCCGGCGTGATGGTATGGGGTGCCATTGGTTACACGTCTCGGTCACCTCTTGTTCGCATTGACGTTACACTTAACAGCGGACGCTACATTTCAGATGTGTTACGACTCGTGGCTCTACCCTTCATTCGATCCCTGCGAAACCCTACATTTCAGCAGGATAATGCACGACCGCATGTTGCAGGTCCTGTACGGGCCTTTCTGGATACAGAAAATGTTCGACTGCTGCCCTGGACAGCACATTCTCCAGATCTCTCACCAACTGAAAACGTCTGGTCAATGGTGGCCGAGCAACTGGCTCGTCACAATACGCCAGTCATTACTCTTGATGAACTGTGGTATCGTGTTGAAGCTGCATGGGCAGCTGTACCTGTACACGCCATCCAAGCTCTGTTTCACTCAATGCCCAGGCGTATCAAGGACGTTATTACGGCCAGAAGTGATTGTACTGGGTACTGATTTCTCAGGATCTATGCACCCAAACTGCGTGAAAATGCAATCACATGTCAGTTCTAGGATAATATATTTGTCCAATGAATATCCGTTTATCATCTGCATTTGTTCTTGGTGTAGCAATTTTAATGGCCAGTAGTGTACATTTGCCTTTGGGATAATGATGCATACCTGTGTGTCCTACCCACCCAACTTCTATGATGTTCTGTTTTAGCCCTTCCTACCTCGTCGCTTACAACCTCTTTGCTCAGAATGTCTTTCTGCTACAGGAATATAAGTGGACCCAAAATACAACCATGTGTGATCCCCTTTGTGATTTCTCCGCAGGCACTTAAATTTTGTACCTTTCCGACACGGCGTGAATCGTCGTTTATCGACTAATAAAGTCATCAGAAGATCAAGACAAACTGCAAAACGATTTAGAAAAGATATCTGAATGGTGCGAAAAGTGGCAGTTGGCCCTAAATAGAGAGAAGTGTGTGGTCATCCACATGAGTGCACAAAAAATTCGTTAAACTTCGGTTACACGATAAATCAGTCTAATCTAAAATCCGTAAATTCAGCTAAACACCTAGATATTACAATTTTGAACAACTTAAATTGGAAGGAACACACAGAAAATGTCGTGGGGAAGGCTAACCAAAGACTGCGTTTTACTGGCAGGACACTTAGAAAATGTAACAGACCAACTAAGGAGACTGCCTACACTACGCTTGTCCGTCCTCTTTTAGAATACTGTTGCGCGGTGTGGGATCCTTACCAGATAGGACTGACGGAGTACTTCGTAGAAGTTCAAAGAAAGCCAGCACGTTTTGTATTATCGTGAAATATGGGAGAGAGAGTCACAGAAATGATACAGGATTTGGGCTGGACATCAATAAAAGAAAGGCGTTTTTCGTTGATATGGAATCTTCTCACGAAATTCCAATCACCAACTTTCTCCTCCGAATGCGAAAATATTTTGTTGACATCGACCTGCATAGGGAGGAACGATCACCACGATAAAAGAAGGGAAATTAGAGGTGTTCATTCTTTCCGCACTCTATACGAGACTGGAATAATAGAGAATTGTGAAGGTGGTTCGATAAACCCTCAGCCAGGCATTTAAATGTGATTTGGAGAGTATCCATGTAGATGCATTTGTAGATGTCCTCCTTGCTCGGTCCGTCATTATTTATTTTGCTGCGTAGGTAGCAGAACTCCTTAACTTCATCTACTTCGTGACCATCAATCCTGATATTGTTTCTCGCTGTTCTCATTTCTGCTACGCCTAATTACTTCCGTCTTCCTTCTATTTACTTTCAATCCATATTCTGTACTCATTAGACTGCTCATTACATTCAGCACATCATGTAATTCGTCTTCACTTTCACTCAGGATAGCAATTTCATCAGCGTATCGTATCATTTAAACCCTTTCACTTTGAATTTCAATTCCGCTCCTGAATTTTTTATTGTTCTATTTCCATACTGGTTGATAGCTCTCTTAAAGAGGAATTGGCTTTACATCCTCCGATGATACATTGAATGAAGTCTGTGTTTGGACGTCAGTCGACGGACCAGGATGTGGAGAAGCAATAGCTAATCGTGCTGAGTTCTGGGAAACCGGCATTATTCTTTGAGATGAATATGACGGTGCAGATTCCTCTTCGCCAGATGCACGTGCATTGAGCAGGAACATACCCATATTTTTAAAACCAAACGGGTCATTTTGCATAGTAGCTGTTCTAGTATACAAAAGTCCGAACAAGTGAGCGATTTCGTACTGGGTTGGCACCCCCGGATCGCTGTTAACCCATGCCTTGGTTCCCTGACAGTATAAAGCGCTTATTTGTCCCATCTCAAATGAAAACACACCTCTTCAATAAAGAATAATTAATCAGATTATTAGTTACAAATGTAATCTAAAAGTTACGCAAAATACTTTTTAATTCGGTATGTAATTAATAAATTGCAGTTATTAAAACATGAACACACAAATAGCGTACCCTAAAAAGCATATGTTTCTTACGTCATACTTATGAGTTGTATATAAGGAAGTCGTCGGGCTATATCAGGTACTTCCAGTTTTATACTATTGTTACTATTCAGTTTTATAACAACTGTACCTTATCTGTGAAATTCCTTCCGCACAAGACGGAAGGTGAAGAATCGTTTAACATGGCATATGTTCATAAATCTTGTTCCACAATATTATTCATTGTATTACTAGTTTCATCTTGTAACACGACAGTATAAGTTCTTTATTCAACACAAAATATCACAAAGTAGGATACAAAACCACAAAAAACTGACAAATTATTTTTCTCAACAACACTTCTGATACTACCAAGCCACATGGCGGTACTGATGTAGTAGTCCGTTTTCATGGCCAGCGGCCAAGAAATAACGTTACTAACTCGTAAAAAGAAATATAGGGGTTGTCGGTTTCCCCTCAATACCTGATAATATCCCAATTTTCCCATCCACGTGATGGATCGCAGGTACTGATTTGGAGCCCGTTGTACCTGGGACCGTCCTGGAGGGACTGGAATGCGTAAAAGTCCGGTGCAGTAACCACTACGCCATCTTTTTTATTGTTTTTATTTTTTAACAGAATGTAAATAAATCTTCTTTTCGTAACAAACTGTTCAACATCCGTAAAACAGAATAAAACAAAATCAATTAAACACTTCTGTAAATTTTTTTATGTATATTTATTTAATTATTTTCCATGTTATGGATTCTGCCAAAATTTGTTCTCCTGGAGCACGTTGAGTTGTCTTACTAACAAAAAATTTTGTAACGACAAACTTTTTAGCGACTCGCTTTAGTGTTGTGCGCGAACAAAAAATTACCTCTTCGTTATGACAAATTGTGAAGTAAGAAATTTTGAAACAAAGACTTGTATTTCGGACTCGTTTATACTCGCATGTTTAGTCGTAACTGTAAAATATGCGAACTGACCGATAATCCAACTGTAGCTGTTGTTTTTTGTTTAAGGACAGAAATGCCAGTGTGAAGTACTTCTTTAAGTGGTATAGCAGATTCTATAGTCCTAGTAGTTCTTGCTTTTTCTAGTCCAGCTCCATATGTGGTACTGGTCTCGGCAGATTATGATATGTGCCAAGGTATCTACAGTATGATAATGATGGCAGCACGGGCTCTGCTTCAATTTGATATTGTGCAGTTTCTCACCTGTGGGGACCTTCTCGTTTACACTGTCATACCATGTGGACACTATTTTGGATCGGGGAATGGGATTGTTAACAATTTTCCAAATGTTAGTTGACCGCTGGATATTTCGCTTCCACGGGGTTTTGCCTATGGTGTCTCGTGAGGTGGTAATAGGTCCTTCTGGTGTTAAGCTGCTGTGGAGTATCTTGAATATGGCTCTTTTCCAGGTAGTAAGTCCGGACGTAGTCGGGTTGAGCGCTGATGCTACCAACATCGACTGGAGCTTTTTTGCTCGTTGGGGTTAACCTGTTGAATAACGTTTTCTTAAATGTCGGATGGGGTGTCTACAGTATTTTTCGGATATGGCAGTGCGTTGTTTCTGGATGTCTTTGACGCCCAAACCACAAGGGGGGTGGGTTAATACTATGGTTTCCGCAGCTAAGATCTTGTGCTCTATATCCTTGGATACTGGTAACACTGCTGCAGTGTTATATATTTTGTTTAGGGCATAGCTGTTAAACAATAGCGGTTTCTGTATCAGATTTAGCGTTTCAGTTTTGTGTTCATGGTAAGTAGCCTTGAACCGTTAGACCACGGATGCGATCCACGAATTGCTCAAGTTTAAATAAGGGACAGAATATTTATTCGACCCCAGACGCAAGAATTCCTCCAGGATCCTGAACTGGATGCACTGTTACAAGAAAAGGGAAGATTGCATGGGAGTTATTACGAAACGTGGTCAAAAATTTCTTGGGGAACTTCTTGGCTCAGAACTATAAGGACCTAGTGGAGAGCCTTATATCATCGTCCCAAGCAAGTAAGTAAGCTATACATCTCAGAAAATTGTGGAGCAGTCTTCGTTAAACAAGGCAAACGTTACCACCGAGTGATGTCGGCAACGGAAAAGGAATATCAGAGCCTTTGAAGCAAGTCTATGCATCCTGATTATTGCTTGACGATCGTTAGAGATGTTCAGTATAAAGCATACAAGCGAAGGCTCTGTTTTTACCACTTATATTGTGTGCACTCTCATTAACACTAGATAACATTGACTCTTTACAATCTCCTTAAAACTGAACCAGTTCACCATTTTTATTGTAAGTGTCATATTTAGCACCCTCGGTTTCATAAGAATCACTTTTCGTTTCCGAAGCATGAAAAAAAATTTTTTTTTTGTTCAGTTTTCTACAATTACTCTAAGAAAATCAGCGTGTAGTTTGAACAGAATGCGATTACATAAACAAGACTGATTACCTATCACAACGCGGGCCAGGCTGAGACATGCAGTCTTGATAACGTCGTAGAAAATCCGCGCAACTACGAAACGGCCTACATCTACATCTACATACATACTCCGCAATCCACTATACGGTGCGTAGCGGAGGGTACCTCGTACCACAACTAGCATTTTCTCTCCCTGTTCCACTCCCAAACAGAACGAGGGAAAAATGACTGCCTATTAGGCTCTGTACGAGCCCTAATCTCTCTTATCTTTGAGGGGAGCTTTCACAACACTGGGCCACGAAACTCTTGATCTGCACGTGCCTAGAAGCCACGTATTGCCACAACAAACTTGCTGCTAATCGCCAAAGATCCATAGATACCCTCTGATCCCAACACAGTTCACTGTGCCAGAGTTACGCGGGTCTTCACCACGGTGTGGGCCAGCGAGCAGGCGACGCTCGACTGTCTTCGCCAGATCCGCTCACGGGGCAGACCAAAAACACTATTATCACGAAACTAAACATCTATGGTCCATAGCACGCTAACATGACAGTACTGGCGAGCCCCTGCAACTCAGCTACTACTGGCAACCCCAGATGATTAACCCGCCGAAATACCGGCAACCGCAGGGAAACCGTACTGCACACAGCACGCAAACCAGCCACACACACCCCCCACACTGTGAGCTGATCTATGACCGATCGCCCACTAATATATGATGACAATGTCATGTTTCAGGGACGCAGCAGCAGCAGATCCTGGAACGAACGCCAGCAACGACAACGGTAACGATGCACGATACCTCGCACTAACATAACCACACCTTGCATGCGCTGTCGCAGCTAGTAATCCGCTACTGCCCTTACTACCCGTCCTACTATCGCAGAGGTTTTTTTCCCTTGGCGCTTGCCTTGGCACTTTTTTCTCTCTGCCCTTAAAAACCGCTACCCTTCAATCGCTTTCGACCACTTCTATCTCCTGATGGACCATGTAAATGAGTAATCTTACCCAGACGCATGGATAACATCACAGCCTGCATCCTGTGACTCTTGATTCTAAAAACTAACATGTTATACGGAGGTGACAGTAGAACTTTTGGTTTGGTCACCACGTTGGTGCGGGCGTGGAGGGGCCCCATCCTATAAGGGGTTAATTCCGCAACCGTGGACCTTGTATAACAGACGAGCCGTAGCCAGGTTCTGCAGGAGCAGCGGAACTTAGCCTTGAAAGGCACCAGAGTGGTACCAGTGGAGGTCTGTGAAAATCCAGGAAGACAATCGCGTTGTTAGCTCTCCTCGTTCACCTCCGTGCCCTGCAGTGGGACATGCGCTGCTGAGTGAGCGAATGGTGCCAGCAAAGCGGTACGTAGACATTAAGTGAGATTTTGGTGGTTGGGAGTGTTGGGCTGGGATTTTAGGAACTGACAAGGTTGGCCTGAATGCATTTATTCAAGAATTAATTTACAGCAGTGATGTCGGCGGTCACAGTGGAAATTCCGCCGTGCGCAGCCACCAGATTTGGAGATGACATCAGGAGTAAATGATCCCACAGACACCTTTTGTGACAGAGAATACTTTAAGAACTAGAACCCAGTTACGCGTTGCCACCCTTCAAATATGACAGTACTAGAGACTTTGAATTTCACTTTTGAAATTCCATTAATAAAATGTTCACGGCACTAAGTTCTCCCTTAAAAAAAGAACTCTGTAAAATCTACAGACTCGCATTTAATAAAAAAACGTAAAAGTGATTTCAAATTCTACCATTAATTGAAAAGTTAACTTAAATAATGTTAAAACAAAAACTCAATTTAAAGGATAAATATTAACACTTTGCCTTCTTTAATTGGTTTCCACCTAAAAATGCCCAATAAGAGTACATTTCAGATGTATTCAATTTTAGATGATGCCTTGTAGTTACAGAGATCTTTTCAAGTCTCAGACCTCTATGATGTATACGTGCAGACTGAAGTGAATAATGAAAGTTTGTACCAATGATGTGATTCGAACCCGGGTCTCCTGCTCACGAGCTAGATGCGGCTCCACAGAATAACCTAGTATACTTCCCTCCACAATCCACGCATTAGCCCACTACTTGCTATTCACTCCCCCCACCCCCCACCCCCCCCACCCTCTTCTCCCCCCGCCCCTCGCAAACTCGAACAGCATATATACATCACAGATGATTGAAACTTGAAACAGTCCCTGGAACTTTGGAACAAGACAGTTGCGTTTTATTACAGCACTTATACCTGGCTGTCAGTCAGGATCACCCGATTCGTTCGATGCTGAGGTATTATTCAACATACACAACTGGCCATTAAAATTGCTACAGCACAAAGATGACGTGCTAAGGACTCGAAATTTAACTGACAAGAAGACGAAGCTGTGATTTGCAAATGACTAGCTTTTCTGAGCATTCACACAAGGTTGGCGCCGGTGGCGACACCTACAACGTGCTGACATGAGGAAAGTTTCCAACCGATTTCTCATACACAAACAGCAGTTGACCGACGTTGCCTCGTGAAACGTTGTTGTGATGCCTCGTGTAAGGAGGAGAAATGCGTACCATCACGTTTCCGACTTTGATAAAGGTCGGATTGTAGCCTATCGCGATTGAGGTTTATCGTATCGCGACATTGCTGCTCGCGTTGGTCTAGATCCAATAACTGTTAGCAGAATGTGGAACCGGTGGATCCAAACGCCCTCGTATCACTAGCAGTCGAAATGACAGGCATCTTATCCACATGGCTGTAACGGATCGTGCAGCCACGACTCGATCCCTGAGTCAGCAGATGGGGACGTTCGCAAGACAACAACCATGTGCACGAACAGTTCGACGACGTTTGCAGCAGCATGGACTGTCAGCTCGGAGACCATGGCTGCGGTTACTCTTGACGCTGCATCACAGACAGGAGCGCCTGCGATGGTGTACTCAACGAAGATCCTGGGTGCACGAATGGCAAAACGTCATTTTTTTCGGATGAATTCAGGATCTGTTTAGAGCATCATGATGGTCGCATCCGTGTTTGGTGACATCGCGGTGAACGCACATTGGAAGCGTGTATTCGTCATCGCCATACTGGCGTATCACCAGGCGTGACGGTATGGGGTGCCATTGGTTACACGTCTCGGTCACCTCTTGTTCGCATTGACGGCACTTCTGAACAGTGTTAGTTACAATTCAGATGTGTTACGACCCGTGGCTCTACCCTTCATTCGATCCCTGCTAAACCCTACGTTTCAGCAGGATAATGCACGACTGCATGTTGCAGGTGCTGTATGGACCTTTCTGGATACAGAAAATGTTCGGCTACTGCCCTGACCAGCACATTCTCCATATCTCTCACCAATTGAAAACGTATGGTCAACGGTGGTCGAGCAACTGGCTCGTCAGAATACGCCAGTCACTACTCTTGATGAACTGTGGTATCGTGTTGAAGATACATGGGCAGATGTACCTGTACACGCCATCCAAGCTCTGTTTCACTCAATGCCCAGGCGTATCAAGGCCATTATTACGCTCAGAGGTGGTTGTTCTGGGTACTGATTTCTCAGGATCTATGCACCCAAATTGCGTGAAAATGTAATCACATGTCAGTTCTAGTATAATATATATGTCCAATGAATACCCGTTTATCATCTGCATTTCTTCTTGGTGTAGCAATTTTAATGGCCACTAATGTAAGTGGAGAGCCTCTGCAATGCTGTTCGAGTTTTGGGGAAACATCCAATGGGCTGAGGCCTAAATGGGAATTTGAATTAAGGAGGGAGGCCTGCCATGGAATTTGCTTTGTGCAGCTGCATGGCGTCCCACAGACCAGCATGACGGGCGTCGGCACATTTCAGTTGGCCTGGGCTACGATTCTTGATCCGACAGTTTCCAGAAAAGTGGATTTCTAGTGGTGGTCCTGCACCATGGCCTACTCGATTGCCTGATTTGACCTCTCTTCACTTTTTTCCGTAACGAGTACATGTGTCACTCTATTTGCGAAACTCCTGTTAAATCAGAAGAAGATCTGATTGCCTCGAAAGCATCATCAGCAGTAGGGATGAAGGAGGCCCCCGCAGTCTTTGACCGTGTTAGACAGAATATGACCCATCTTTGTAACCTCCGCTTACAAGTCAAGAGGCATTTCCGAACTGTAACTGAAGTAATTGTGTTAACTTTCTTGCCTCCTGGCAATAAAAAATTAAAACTTCTGTAAGGTGGTCATGTCGTTTTGGTTTTTGGATGTTATCGATGTGCACGTCAGAGAGAGGGCAAGTTACGTTACTTTTAAACAATCATTGGTCTTGTCGTGGTACGGTCTTTGCCTCTGCTGAGTCTAATACATTCTTAGTTGAAGTACGGTAGGCGATGGACACATTCTGTAGTGGTATGTCGACTTGTGATGGTATCTGTTAGAAGAAGACGTAATACCATCTTCTGTGGTTTCTCTCTCTGTCTCTGAAACGTAAAGTGAGGTGTTTGTATTAACACTTCCGCGTTTGTAATTGATGATACTTTTGGAAAATAAAGTGTCATTTCCAAACACTTTGTTAAGATAAAGTTATCCGTAAATGAGGCTCTTTATGATACACATTAATTGTAATATTGCTTCGAAGCAGTACATTTTCGTGACATGCATACTGTTTCTTGCAAACAACATCATTGCGGAAGTTCGTTTTTATATGGCGATAAACTAATACGCTGGATATTATTTCATAATAGAGATTGTTAGTAGAACATGTCGCAGCTATGTCTTTCTCGTCTTTAAAATTGGTGGCTACTTGCTTCTTGGTGATATTTTTTATAAATATTATTTATTTACAACGTATGCACTTTCCGAAATACATTCATGAACTGAGTGGAGATTAAACTCACAAAGGAAAATGATTCATCAATATTTTTGAAAATTAGCACGCTGTTGTCCTTCCAGACGTTTTCTGCGATCGTTGGAAGTGTGCTGCACCGTTGGTTTTACTCACGCTCCGCAATGTTCTTACCAAACTGGTTCTAAAGTTTCCTTGTGGGCTCTGTGGCCAGATTATGGCGACATGTGACAAACCCTCAGTGTCACTTTCTCTTATGCTGGAAAAAGTTATGGCCAGTAAAGTTGAATATTACTGCCACGCTGGGAACTAATATACGAGTCATACAGCACAGCGACTGACAACCGTACAAAATTGGGGCATTAATTTCTTTATGAGCTTCATCCTTCTTCTTCCGTAATAAAAGTGAAAGAGGGTTGTCTATGCCGCTGCACATATAGCGAAATTACCCGCAGCCATTTGCAATTTCAGAAGTTGCTTGCATATGAAAAATGCTACTGTCTGCACTGAATTATGAACGTGCTTTCTTCCTCTTACACTGCATACTTAACGTTTCTTATTGTTGCACGTGGCTGCTGGGATTGCTGCAAACAGTGAAAGGCCTGTCAACTGACCAGCTGTGTACACTACCCTAAGGATTCCACCAATTTCGAAAAATGAATTGTGTCAGTTGTTTATCGGCTGCCTTTGATGCTTGAAGCAATCTAATGCGGCATGTAGTGCACGTCATGTGGCATCAAAAGCAGGTTGCAAGGGTAACGTTACCGGTACGTGATCTGTCCACAAAAATGCACTTCAGCAGTTATTATTTTTAAAATCAATTATAAATTTATAAATATGAACGAAAAATAATTGGAATTTAAGTGCCGATGCTGGAAACGTGTCTACGGGGGACATTCAGTAAGTAATGCTATACTTTTTTTTTCCTCGGCCAGTTTCGGTTGCAAAAAGGAATTTACTGTGGGACATCGTTGAATATTCCCCCTTCAGGCTCTATAGCTTCGTGAAGTTCTGATAGGTAGTGACGCTATACTTTGCATTCAAAATTTATTCTGTAACGAGGCACGTGCCAAGCAGAGCGCTATCATTGAGTTCATTTTGGCGAAAAAGAAGAGCTTCACAGATATTGATAGGCTCTTGCAGAAAGTCTATGGAGACCTGGCAGTGAACAAAAGCAGGGTGAGTCGTTGGACGAGGCTTCTGCCATCAGCGCAAAACTGTTCGATCTCTCTCTTACCGGCCGGCCACACAGAGCTATGACTCCTGCGACGGTGGACTGTGCGAACACCCTGAAGCAAGCCAAGTGCTGTATGATGTGTGAGATACAGAGGCGAGTAAGTGTGCCGGGAGTTACCCCAGTTCATTGCTAGTAGCGCCTCATCACCCTAACGCATCTGCCCGTAGCACACAAGTATTGCACCACGATTAAGTATGAAATTAAAAATCAAAATTTATGTCTAAAAACTTTGTTAAAATATAGTTTAGTGTAATAATATTCCAAATGTTCTACAGCTAACAGTTTTCGTAAAAATTCCGTTTCAAGAGAAAAATAAGTGGTGCTAAATAATGAAGCTAGAAAGCCAGAATTTGGTCAGAAGGTGCATTTAGAGCTCATAAATAAGTGGTGCAGATTTCCAAAACCACGAAACAAAAATTAACACCGGAATCCACGTTTTTAGGAAAAATCAAAAGCGCTAAATAACTGACTTTAGAAACATGAAAATTTCTTTTCTGCTTAAGTTCACCGCAAAAATAACAACTGAGAGACCACGTTAAGGTACCTCTTAAAGGATTTGAGTAATTAAATAAAAACCAATTTTGTAACTAAAGTATACCCAGTCGTAGTAGATTAAGTTCCTGTGATTTTAATGATACGAGAATTTAGGTTAAAGTGAATGATAAAACATATAAAATGATAAAGCTATACCAAATTTGAGAGTTGTAATATTAATAATAGCCGATATGAATGTTAGTAAAGGTATGGTTCAGAGATAAGGATCTACCGTTAGTTCCACTATGAAATTTCTAGAAGGCGAAGTTTTCATTCTAGCGAGCTGAAACTTTTTCGGTGATTTCAAACAGCTTAACTGTATACAAGTAAGAATTAAGAACTTTCTGAAGTAATTTGTGACTATGTTACTAAAGAGTATGTGCCCGAGAAAGCGGTCGTTCGGAGGCTGCTGCAGTATACAGATAGCCGTAGGCAACAGATGTTCCCTGAGCCGTCCGCTCCGGCGCCTATATAAATGAAGCTCGAGAGGCAGTAGAAAGGTTCACTTCGCACCCAGGTGCGGTGGGATCCAAGTCTGTCAAACGTCGAATATCTCTCGGCCTCCGATGATGTCAGAGCCGAAGTGAGTCAAAGCGCGTATTTTGCGGTAAAAACGGATAGTGAACTCGCGAGGACCGTACACCGTCCTGGATCACTTAGAATTCGCCAAAGTAACTGTTAGTGTGCCGTCCCTGATAATTACAACTCTGCGTGGCAAGTGGTGACTTTATTTCCACGTTTATAGCGACCATTAATTTGGAACATTTATTGCAAACTTTTATTGAGAAATTTTAGTCAGGGCGAAAGACACTGTTAGTGTGCCGTCCGCGAGAATTACAATTACGCGTAGCAAGTGGTGATTTTATTTCCACTTTTACGGCGATCATTAGTCTGGAACATTTATTGCAAACTTTCATTGAGTAATTTTATTCAGGGCGAAAGACAATCTGGTAGGAATGTATCGTAGAGGGCGCCTCTGACCTGCTAAATGTGCTGTTAGAATAGAAAGACTTGCTTTCAATTGACGATAGTGAATTTCTAAGTGTTGTGTGCGAGATACCAATTTTGACTGGAACTTTATACTTTTATTTAAGATCATAGTCGTGATCCCGCAAAGAAATAGGAGAATAGAAACCTTTCTTTCAGTGTGCTAGACCAGAATGTGGCCGTGCAGACTAGAAACTAAGATCAGTATGCTTCCGTTCGCTTTCTGGCTGACCACAAAATTAGTTGCCAGGCTCTCGTGAATAAGACGGCATTAAGTTAATAATTTTCACCTGCCGTCCCAGAACTCTCATTAGAGGTGATCGACTGATCACAAACACACACATCGCTGTACAACTGATCGTCTGTGATGCTAGCACGGACACACTCGTCCACCAGTTGGAATACTCATAAGTGGTGTCCACCAGAGTCCCCATCTGCTAGCAGAAGATCATAAAGAGCAACGAAGGACCGTCTGTGAGGAACGGCTTGTATGTTGCAAGGCTGATACTGACAATTTTTTGTCGAAGATGATCACAGACGATGGAATATGAGTTCATCAGTTCGAACTGGAAACAAAACAGTAGACTGAGCGAGGTGGCGCAGTGGTTAGCACACTGGACTTGCATTTGGGAGGGCGACAGTTGAGACACGCATCAGGCCATCCAAATTTAGGTTTTCAATGATTTGCCTAAATCGCTCCAGGCAAATGTCGGGATGGTTCGTTTCAAAGTGCACGATCGATATCCTTCCCTATCCCTGTCATAATCCGAGATGGTGTTCCGTCTCTAATGACCTCGATGTCGACGGGCCGTTAAGCCCAATCTTTCTTCGTTTTTTTTCGGAAACAAAACGGCAATCCATGGAGTGGCGTACACTACCTCTTCGTTGAAGAACTGAATGGGTTATTGTGTTTGGTGCCCCCCCCCCCCCCCCCCCTCTTCATGATGCAACGATCAACCCTGTGTACTGTGCTACCAGCAGTTGAAGGAACGATTTCAGCGTGTTCATTTTGAGACTGTAGAAGATACGCTATCAAAATCTTTGGAAGAATTCACTGTTTACTATCACGGGAATTACTTGAAACCTAATCCTGCCAAGACTCAGACCTGTGCTTTCCACCTGAAGAATAAACATTCAAATAGATCCTTAAATATATCCTGCGGAGGCATCGTACTCGAACATAATCCTACTCTCCAATATCTTGGAGTGACTCTGGATCGCGCGCTAACATATAAAAAGCGTTGCCTAAACACCAAACAGAAAGTGGCAGCCAGAAATAACATAGTGCAGAAATTGAGAGTTACATCATGGGGCCGGCCGCGGTGGTCTCGCGGTTCTAGGCGCGCTGTCCGGAACCGTACGACTGCTACGGTCGCAGGTTCGAATCCTGCCTCGGGCATGGTTGTGTGTGATGTCCTTAGGTTAGTTAGGTTTAAGTAGTTCTAAGTTCTAGGGGACTAATGACCACAGCAGTTGAGTCCCATAGTGCTCAGAGCCATTTGAACCATTTGAACATCATGGGGTGCTAATCCGTGCACTGTGAGCTCAAGCGCGCTTGCTCTATGTTATTGCTTATGTTGCTCTGCTGAATATTCATGTTCGGTATGGTACAAGTCCAGTCATGCCAGGAACGTAGATGTCGCTCTAAATGAGTCTTGCCGGATTATCACGGGTTGCTTAAGACCTACTCCTGCGGACAAATTCCACTGCCTCGCTGGCATAGCTTCCCTGAAATCAGACGTGAGGTAGCTGCGAGATATGAGAAAAGTAAGGCCACAACGAAGGGACCCCATCTACTATACGGTCGTCAGCCCGCACATCCTAGGCTGAAATCAAGAAAGAGCTTCTTGACAACTACTGAGGCTCTCATCGCGAATCAACATACGGCAAGGATCTCGCGATGGAGGGACAAATGTCGGTATTTGGGAGAATGGATGGCTCCAATGGAAGAACTTCCCCCTGGACATTCGGAGAAGTGGTCGATATGGAGGTCTCTCAATGGATTACGATCAAACACAACGAGATGCAAGACCAATCTGCGGACTTGGGGTTTCTCTGTGGACTTGGTTCTTTGCCAGTGTGGCGTTGAGCAGACTAACAGCCATTTCCTTCAGTGTTCCTCATCACCAACGACCTGCACCACGCAAGACTGTATGAGAGCTACACCAAATGCACTTGAAGTGTCCAACTTTTGGTGTCCTTTTGTGTAAAATTATGTCAAAACTTATATATTATTTTTTGGTATTTCTGTACTTTGGACACGATGAATAAGTAAATTGTCACAAAAATGCAAACGAACCTCTCATTCTCCACGACAACGCAAGGCCTCACACAAGTTTGTGCACTCGAGAGGCACTCATTAAACTTCGTTGGACTCTTCTTCCTCATTCAGCCCACAGCCCTGGCGTCGCACCTTCCGACTTCCGTCTGTTTATCCCAATGAGGGATGCAGTCAGCTTAGCTGATGTGGAGGTTACTGATGCAGCAAGACCTTGGCTCCGACGTTGCCCAGTAGAGGGGTACCACGCGGATACCCAGGGTTCGAAGTAACGAGACGTAAGGCCGTCCCATTAAACGGGGGTTATGTTGAAAAATAAGGTTTTTTATCCAAAACAGTTGGGAATAATATGGTGTGTTGGAATCCTGAATGAATGAAACCTACTTTCAGAAGAGAAATGTGCTGCATTATTACTGAACGCCCCTCGTGTATCAATACTGTAAAATGAATTCTTAGGAAACTAAGAAAAATTAATCTCAAGTAGTAGTAGAATTTGGGAAAAAACAGAAACACTTTTCTTGATCTCAACGAAATAGGGGTCACTTCCACATTCTGAACATTAGTGTTGGAAGCAGATCCGGGAATCGCACATTGCGCTCCTGGGCAAGGTCCTAGTGGATGTGAGTGTTGTGGCTTTCCTCTGCCTACTTGTTAAGAAGTATGAAGAGGGTATCTGTGTCGTAAGATACCTAAGTAAGTGTTTGTGGATGGGGTCACGTTTATATTGTTGTTTTCAAACAACATACGGGAATTCAGCCAGGTAATATTTACAGCGACCGTCGATATTTTCAAGGCAAGAACTGGCTGAATTCCCGTAAGTTGTTTGAAAATGACATACGCCAGGAGAAACACAGTTGTCATATATTGTACAATCACAGCTCTCATATATCGTAGTTTTTGAAGGAGAGGGACGAGACGAAACCCGATGCCGACAAACAACCTACTCCCCTCGAATAGAACCAAGGCGACGGGCAAGTTTACCGTAACTTTCCGACGGACCGGTCACCATTAACAATTTCACGTACCCTCATCCTTTAGTTCGAGTAACAAAGATTTTTGCGAGGTAAGTGATTCATGAAAGGTAAAGGTTATTGTCAGTCAGGGCCATTCTTTGTGCAGGGATTGTTGAAAGTCAGTTTAGTGTTGTCAAAAGAGGATGCTTCATATGTCGACCCTTAGCCGAGGATACCTCACAAAAATCTTCGTTACTCGAACTACTACAATACAGCGAACGCCAATACTGCCAGCTAAGTAAAAGATTCAAACTACTGAAGGCACTAACTACTGATAGGCATAGTCAGAAATGAAACATTTTGATAGAGAACAAACATTGTATTTACCTTAATAATGTTCAAAAGTCATTATATATATATATATATATATATATATATATATATATATATATATATATATATATATATATATTCATGATATCCAGTATTACAAATTTACTCTTTCTGACGGAGACACGTCCAGATCGTCCGCTCTTATAATTCTGCCATCTCTCTCCCCACATCCACCACTGCTGGCGGCTCACCTCCAACTGCGCAACGCTACGAGCTGTTCACATCCAACTGCCGAACACTACAATAGCAAATATTCCAACAATGCAAACCAGCCACAGACTTCACACAGCATAATCAGTGATTTTCATATAGAGCGCTACGTGGCGTTACCAACATAAAAACCTAAACGGCCTACTTACAACGCACTTAAGAGTTATATCTGATCATACACTTTTCAACATGCGCCACCCATGAAAAATCTGAAATACAAAAACTTTATACTAGCCACATCAGCAGGCGGCTCATAGGGAAGCGACTGAAACACAGTGTGCACATCAGCATTGACACTGGTGTATATACCCCCTCCGGCGAAACATTGCACTTGACAGTTCGCTTTTTGTTCAGTAATGTTGGCTACACTGCAACAGCGATGTTGCAACAGCAGCCGCTATAGACACAGCAGACGATACAGTTTTCCGTCTCGTCTCGTAAATGCAAGCGATTGAGCAATTACAATGTATATAAAAACTCGTTTTTAGTTGTACTACAATGACAGGAAGTAAACAACCGTATAATAATGCCCACCCTTTAGATAACGGAGCAAAGAAATACAGAAAACAAGCATCTTACGACTGGTACTTTAAAATCAATAATGTACGTAGTTTACAAAATAAATAATAACCGAGACTGCAATAAATAACCAAATTAGTAATTTTTCACTCACCAATTTACAGCGATAATGGCGCAATTCCATGCAGCTCGCCATCGTCACTGTTGTCCGATTCATCGCTAAAACCGTCGTCATCGGCAAGACAAATCATTAATTGTTCATGGCCACTGATAATCCCTTCTATTGGCTGTGCTGCTCATATAAGCTTCTCGACGTGCTCTACTTTTTTTCTCCATGAGGCTGCATCCACAGTCACAAGAGCTTCACGCAAGAGCTTTTCCACCTCTATTATTGTAAAGGACTTGTTGTTGTTATATACATTTTTACATCACTCCATACTAACTCAATAGGGTTGAAATGGCAGTGATATGGTGGCAGCCTTATTACAGTATGACCCTGCTCCTTGGTAATTTCGTCTACTACGTATGTAGGTGTCGTAGGCTTATTTTCTTTAACAAGAGAATATAACAGAACCTTTGTCATACTCATATCCGCTGCAATATTTCGAGCCTGTAACCAGTGAACCATAACTTCTTTCCGATCATTTGTGGTTGGGGCTTTGTTCTGTATCACCGAATGATATGGAGCATTGTCCATTACAATTGTTGTAGGGACAGGAAATTGTTTTAAAAGTTCCTGAACCACTCAACAAATCGTGTGTGATCCATAACTTCATGGTAATCACCAGTCTTTTTTTATGAAAAACTAAAAGTGCGTCAGGGACAAAACCACTGGAGGAGCCTGCATGGGCCACAATTAATCTAGCTCCTCTTCCCGTCGACTGATGGCCGCTACTGGTGGGTGTGTTATCCGTCCAACATTTACTGACAGCTTCCCCGGCATTAACCCACGTTTCGTCTAGCCAAATTATGGAATAAATGTCTCTGCCCACAATTTTGTGCACGAAAATGCTATGAGCGGTAACAATATGCGCCCTCTCTAACAGTACTTTGCGTCCGTCTAGCGTTTTGTAACGGAAACCCATATTTTTAGCACAATTTTTAGTGATGTTTTACCACCCCTGAAGAGTTCACTTTCTTTTGAAGAGATTAATAACATAGCTACGGTCGGATACTCTTTTGTGCCGTAGTAAGCATAAACATGCCTATGAACTGCATCAGTCTGGAAAGAATCTAAATCTGTGATAGGACTAGGCCACTTTTCCTTCTTTCCCGGGGTTGATAAAAATGTATTATTTGATCCAGACAGCTCGGAATCATTACGGCTCACTTCAGTATCTTCCAAGTTTTGTAGTAAGACTCCCTCACTTACTTCCGTTCTTGCACTAATACCAAGAGTTTTCGACGTACGTTCCACCACTTTGTCGGCAGGAAATGATGGCTCTTCATGAATGCTTACGTAGTTTTTCTGCTGCTCGGAGCACTCACGAGTTCTGCGAAGCAACTCCAGTGTCTGGTTGTTTAGCGGCATCCGTCGACGCAAAAGATTGTCACTAGGTGAACAAAGTCTTTTCGGTGGCATATTCCAAGTACGTAAACTCACAACGTAACAAAAGTCACAACGATATAGCACACAGTACAACGAAAACAACATACAACTCACGTTGTATACACATTCACTAAACAAAGCCGGCAACGCGGGAACTTTGACGTCACAGCACGTGAGTGACAGCAGTGCTCACTGCGCTGTGATTGGCTGGCGCCCCACGCTGAACGCCTAGCGCCTATCGTTCTTCACTTGTTACTCTGTCACGCTGCCAACTTTATACGCAAACGTCAAGTGCAATGTTTCAGCGGCCCGGGTATAGTGCTGCTGAATACTGTGTCTCAGTATAGGAAGTGAGCACCCACCCTGAAAGGCTGAATCGATGAGGATCATAAGAGGCTCACTGAAAGCGACCCACACAAATAACGGTGCCAACCAATAACTAGCCACCAAACGCCAGACGAAAAGCTGCGATAAAAATGAAGTGGAATAATAGTTCTTCTTCATCTACACACGAATGATGGACTGCAGTCGAGGACATCTCTCTGGAGATCCATCGGAACATTAGAAGTTTTTGACGAAGAATAAGATTGAACGGGAACACTGGCGAAGAAACAGTCCCTAGAATGCATTCCCTTGTTGCTTACGTGTCCAATCGTGTTCCCGGTTTTGAGCTAACAATTCCAAACTGTGTGATTTATTGTTTCAAAGGGGAAGAATTAAAGACATCGACAAAGTCTCTGGAGAGTCTCTCCAGTGGCTGTGTAATCTACAGTGTGCCCTTTAACTGTTGTTTGTATAATGTATATTTTGCCTCATTAATAGACCTCTTCCTAAATTAATACTTTTAAATTCGTGATGTTTTGCGTTTTTCAGTTCATATGTTTTCAGTGCGTGTAGTATATTTTCCTATCTACGTAAAATTTGTTTGTCATGTATTATCTGGTTTATTATAATTCGTGTTCGTTTTCTTACTTTGATGTATTATTCTGATGAACGTTTGCTTTGCGATGGGTCTCCACCATGTCGAACGGATATACGTACATATCTGCTCAAGTAGTCAGCAAAATGCAGAGGTGAAAATTTCTTCCACCGACGGGTTTCGAAGCGGCTATCCACGACTTGAGCAGAGGGGATTTCCTAGGAAGACGCATAGAAAAAAAAATGTTTCTTAGCACATCGTACACAGGAACACGTGTTATTTGTACACTCTTTTTCTTCTTGCAGATGCGGTACTAATAACGAAATAGATGAAACAGTAATCATTTCGTCTGAAAGCAACAGATATTCTTGAAGTTATGAATCGATATATGTTATTACTACGAAATAACACTCTCCGCTAGTATCGTGGATATCTGTGAAGGAAAACATTACAACTACTTTTTTTATAAAATAATGAAATTTAGAAGATCTGAAATTTATACAGCGTGGGCAGAATGGGTGTTTTTCTCTGGCCACAAGTATTTTTATTTGCTGATTTTTAAATTCATTTTTCACTTGGTTCCCTCCGTGGAGACTGTTTTCTTGGCCCCGCAAAATTTCGCTGATGCATTAATAACGCACAGTCTAACGTGGTTAGGGTAGGCGACAGTGAAATGAAATCTTGTAGGAAATAGCACTGATCCGAGACCTATTTACACAACCTTATTTTGTTTGTCTCTCGCTTCTTTCAGGTAATTTTGGGTGGATAAATAATGTGACGCTCTGTCGTGCGAACGTACAGTCGTAGATTTGTTATGGCAGAGCACAACGTCAGATTTTTTAAATTAAGCTGTAGCATGAATACGAGAGCACCAAGTTGGATGTAAGTACAGCGTCCGATGACTGGAGATGGTTCAGTGCGTTGGTTTCATGGATTAATTTACGCGAAGCGAAGTATTTGCACCAATTATTGAGGACGTACCATCCCTTGTGAGACAATTTTTAAGTTTGTCTATGTGTTCTAAGAGGGAACAATAAGACTGGAAGCGCAAGACAAAAGTGCTCAGATTAAATAGGTGGTGAGACAGGGTTGGAGTCTTTTGCCTCGACCTTTCTATCTGTGCATCGAAGAAGCAATGAGGAATTAAAATTCAGGGTGAAAGGATATTAATAATAAGATTCGCTGATGACATTGCTATCCTTAGTGAAAGTGCACATGTTTTGTACAAATCATGTCAACAGCCTTGTAATTGTTGTTGTAGGCGTCATACGTATAATTAACACTTTATGTCTGGCAAAATACTATCACTAGCTGTACAGTTTGTATTATAGACTACATATGATACCTGCATTAAGGACGACAAAGTTGTAAATATGATTGATAAGCAACATGTGCAAGAGAACAGCATGACATCATTTACCATCCCAGATGCTGATGATCATACATCAACAAATGTACTTAGCGACTTGAAAATGGCCTAAAGCCAAAAGTAAGCAACAATACAGAAAATAATAACTGTGAACACAGTTTCAGGAAAAAAACTTAGCAAATAACATAATATTATTCATGGTGTAGCGACAATTAGAAATCATCGTGACAAACAGGTCGGAATCACGATTGTGACGAAATAATTTCTCGAAACTCCAATTTTTCACAGTTTGGGAGGGCATCCCTAGGTACATCATAACTGGATAGCATTCGTTGGCCAAATCAAATATTTCCTTTTTCCAGAAGTATGGTGCCAACGAGCAACAAACTAGGGCTGTCACTCACGTTGCGTAACATGGTTGATGTAAGATTGTGTGTGTAAACGGGAAATCGGCAGTGTCAAAATTAAGGACAGTTAGAGACCCACTTCAGTTCCAAGGAGTAACCACTTTTACAATCTGCTGGAAATTGTGATAAAAGGCGGGCAAGGTTCTGTATGCTGACCAGTTCATGGAATGGTTGGTTTCCGTTCTTGAGGGGCATCTTGACTGTGAATATCGTACTGGACGTGGAATGTGGATTAGAAATTTTCAAGATCCGTTTATAGGGCTGAACCGCGAAATTGAAACTTCCTGCATAAACTAATTGTTTGTACGTCATGTCCTTTACTATGGATATTCTGTGGTTAGAAGGACTATTTTTGTTTTTAATGCTTACTTTGTATATTACGGTAACGTTGGCATCATTTCTCAGGAAGTTCTTTCTTGTAGGCGCCATAGCATGCGAACTGAAGTAATGAGTCAGCCACCCTAAAGATTGTAAACTAGAACATTGCGGAAATATAAAATCAATGTTCGAATGATTTTCTTATGTCACTTTCATGTTTGTGGCATTTATGTGTTTCACAATTTTGTGAAACTTTCTGAAGGAAAAAATAACCTGCTACTTCATCTTTTCGTTAGCTTTTACAATACGTAAATCGCTGTTTGCAATGTTTATGTTTATACAAAGCTCATGTTGATGTATGTGGTATTTTGTGCTATGTATTGATAAATACGCGTATCATATTAATTTCACCGCTAAGTCAGCTGAAACTGGCCAGCCAGGAAAGAAGAAATGGATTTTCATTGCTGATGTTTTTATATTCCGGATAACTTTATATTGAACAGACACATATTGGCTACACAACAATTAACTTCTCAGAACTTATTACATTGCAATATTCGAAAGCCGACATGAGAACTTCTTTACCTGTTTTGACGAATATTAGTAATATTTATTTATTTATTATTTAACCTGAACGGATTGGTATCTTAAGGTCTCAGAAGCTAGGCACCAAAAATATTACAAGCAAGTCTCACCTTCTATTGTTGTTCGGTTATGAACATCTAAAATATTATTTTGAGGATTATTATAACTGCCAACACAGCTAAGTTTTATTCCAGGTGAGAGTAATATTCTATCAACTCTGGAATAGGTACACTTTTTATATTGTTATTTTTAGTCTTATTTATTCCACTATTGCTTACAGGGGATCATATGCTCATTCCAATAGTAATACGTCTGGTTATCTCTTCCTTTAACTATTTTGTAAATTTCTTCTTTAATATGAAGGAGCATCTTCTTCTTCTTAATTTTTCACGTGAATATGATTATTTGTGATAAACGTAATATTAAGGTGGATACTCTTTCGTGGACTGGGGGGGGGGGGGGGAGGGTGTATTACCGAACTATCAGTTTAATAAGTCACGGTTGTAAAATACTAACAATAATTCTTTACAAAATAGTCGGAAAACTGGTCGAAACCGACATCGTGATAGATCGATTTAGATTTCTGAGAAATGTAGGAAAACGCGAGGAAGTGCTGACCCTACTAACAATAATTCTTTACAAAATAGTCGCAAAACTGGTCGAAACCGACATCGTGATAGATCGATTTAGATTTCTGAGAAATGTAGGAAAACGCGAGGAAGTGCTGCCCTACTAACAATAATTCTTTACAAAATAGTCGCAAAACTGGTCGAAACCGACATCGTGATAGATCGATTTGGATTTCTGAGAAATGTAGGAAAACGCGAGGAAGTGCTGACCCTACGACGTATCTTAGAAGATAGGTTAAGGAGAGGCAAACCTACGTTTATAACATTTCTAGATGTAGAGAAAGCCTTTAACAATGCTGACTGGAATTCTCTCCTTGAAATTCTGATGGTAGCGGGGTAAAATATAGGAAAAGAAAGGCTATTTACATCTTATACAAAAAAACAGACAACCATTACAAGAGTCGAGGGGCATGAAGGTGATGCAGCGACTGAGAAGGGAGTGAGACAGGATTACTGCCCGTCGCCAGTGTTATTCTGTCTTTACAGTGAGCAAGCAATAACCCAAACCAAAGAAAAATATGGAGTAGAAATTAAAATACATGGAGAAGAAATAAAAATTTGCGGTTTTCTGGTGACGTAATTCTGTCAGAGACATCAAACTACTTGGAAGGGCAGTTGACCAAAATGGTCAGTTTCTTGAAAGGACGTTATAAGATGAACACTAATGAAGGCAAAATAAGGATAAAGGAAGACAGAAGTATTAAATCATGTAGTGCTGAGGTCATTAGATTAGGAAACGAGACGAAGTAGTAGATGAGTTTTGCTATTTGGGTAGCAAGGCCACTGATGATGACCGAAGAAGAGAGGTATAACATGTAGACTGGCAATCGCAAGAAAAAGCGTTTCCTAAGAAGAAAAATTTGTTAAAATCGAGTATAGACTTACGTGTTAGGCAGTCTTTTCCCAAGGTATTTGTCTAGAGCGCAGCATGTATGGAAGGGAAATATGGACTATAAGCAGTTTAGACAAGAAGAGAATAGAAGCTTATGAAATGTGGTACTGCAGGAAAATGCTGAAGATTATATGGGTAGATCACGTAAGTAATCAGGAGGAACTGAATAGACCTGGGAGGAAAGTAATTCGTGGCACAATCTGAATGAAAGAAGGGATCAGTTGATTGGATATATTCTGTTAAATAAAAGGATCACCTATTTAGTACTGGAGGGAAGTGAAAATCGTGGAGGGAGACCAAGAGATAAATACAGTAAGCAGATACAGAAGAATGTAGGTTGCAGTAATTATTCGGAGATGAAAAAGCTTGCACAGGATTGAGCAGCATGGAGAGCCCCATCAGACCTAACTGAAGACCACAACGATAACTGTTTTGTTCTAACAAGTAATTCAGACTGCTATTGAAATGAGATTTCACACCTGGAAAAATTACAGTTGCAGTATTACGGTGGCAACAAAACTGCGAGTAAGGAAAAGAATTTCACAACGAATGTCTGCTCCCTACGCCTCAGTAAACTGTCACCAGGCGCCCCACCCTCTTCCCGTATCCCAGCGCCAACTGGTTCCGCGTGCTGCCGTGGCCCCGCCTCCCGCCTGTCGCTGCTCGCACCTGCACGCGAGATTTCCGCTAATTATGCGCGGCCGACGAAAGCTGACCGAGCGGCGTCGGCGTCAAGAAAGTGTGGCGCATGCGCAGAGCGGGCGACCCTGTGGCGTCGCCAGGTTGTTCCGCTGGGGAAAGCGAAGCGACGCGAACAGCTGACGGTCGCGCAGTTCAACAATCGCCGATTGCTATCGCGGGCGTTTTCACCCTTCCAGCAGCGAAATGGATCTATCTATGGCCATTCTGCAAATGAGAAAACTTCTCCGCTGTCCTTTTTTTTTCACACTTCGGGTTAACTGTGTTGCAGAAGTTAATGAAATACGAGGAAATATGCAACCGAAAACAGTTTCACTTTGTTAGCTACAGCGTTCAGTGAACGGAAAGATGCAGAAAACTGTGGGGGAAATTTGCGTGCAGCTTTCACTCTGAAGGTAAATATGCGATAATCTTCTCGATAAGCCAACAAAGTGAGTGGGAAGCTGTGCTCGTGTGATTAGTATGCTCCGCTGAATATTCATATCTACAGCGCTCTCCCTCTATTCTTGTTTCTTGTTGTTTCCGTTAAAGTTTCAGTTTTTCGGCTGATTTAATTATGACCGCCAGTCGTGTGTACCATATATCTCTTAATGCTGTTCCACTTCACATCACTATACACAAAAGCCATAACTCTGATTACCTCCTCTATCACTGTAATGTATCCTTTGTCTGCGAGCAAAGAGCAAACAAAAATGAAGAAGATAACTGAATTTGTTTGACAGTATTCAGTACATATGTAAAGATTTCCCATCTAATGAATATATCACAAAAGCAATGCTATGAAGTCTTGAATTTAAGTACGCAAATCAAAATATTAAATTATTTATGGAATTAATTGCTTCCTTCCGTGAAGCTAATACAGCCACCGGTCATCTGATTTATGACTGTATCAAGCCGTGGGTACCGCTGCACGGACCATTGTCCGATGAACCATTTGACCGTGAGATAAGTTGATTCAGTTTCCACATTAAATACTGATTCTGACTTCGTATTTGACACATATGAAAATTACCGAACTTCCAGTTTAATATGCCACGTCTGCAAATAACGCGAATTCTTTACAGACGAATGGAAAAGCTGGTCGAAGCAGACCTCAGGGAAGATTAGTTTGGACTTCGTAGAAATGTTGGAACACATGAGGCAATACTGACCTTACGATTTATCTTAGAAAATAGATTACGGAAAGGCAAACCTACGTTTCCAGCATTTGTAGACTTAGATAAATCTTTTGACAATGTTGACTGAAATCTTTCAAATTCTGGAGGTGGCATGGGTAAAATACAGGGAGCGAAAAGCTATTTACAATATGTACAGAAACCAGATGGCAGTTATAAGAGTCGTGGGGCATGAAAGGGAAGCAGTAGCTGGGAAGGGAGTGAGACGGGGTTGTAGCCTATCCCCGATGTTATTCAATCTGTATATTGAGCAAGCAGTAAAGGAAACAAAAGAAAAGTTCGGAGTAGGTATTAAAATCCATGAAGAAGAAATAATAATATTGAGGTTCGCCGATGACATTGTAATTCTGTCAGAGACAGCAAAGGACTTGGAAGAGCAGTCGAACGGAATGGACAGTGTATTGAAAGGAGGATATAAGATGAACATCAATAAAAGCAAAACGAGAATAATGGAATGTAGTCGGGTAATGCTGAGTGAATTAGGTTACAAAATGAGACGCTTAAAGTAGTAAAGGAGTTTTGCTATTTAGGAAGTAAAATAACTGATGATGGTCGGATATAAAATGTTGACTGGCAATGGCAAGGAAAGCGTTTCTGAAGAAGAGAAATTTGTTAACATCGAGTATAGATTTAAGTGTCAGGAAGTCGTTTCTGATAGTATTTGTATGGAGTGTAGCCATGTATGGAAGTGAACATGGACGATAAATAGTTTGGACAAGAAGAGAATAGAAGCTTTCGAAATGTGGGGTTACAGAAGAATGCTGAAGATTAGATGGGTAGATCCCATAACTAATGAGGAGGTACTGAATAGAATAGGGGAGGAGTGCGTGGCAGAACTTCACAAGAAGAAGGGACCGGTTGGTAGGACATGTTCTGAGGCATCAATTGATCACAAATTTAGCTTTGGAGGGTAGCGTGGAGGGTAGAAATCGTAGAGGGAGACCAAGAGATGAATATACTAAACAGATTCAGAAGGATGTAGGTTGCAGTAGGTACTGGGAGATGAAGAAGCTTGCATAGGATAGAGTAGCATGGGGAGCTGCATCAAACCACTTGCTCGTCTGAAGACCACAACAACAACAACATTTGAGAAATTCAGGTTCTGGTTGAAGTGAAATGCTTCAACAGAAAGACGCGATACGTGATCGGTCTGATTGCTTTCGAATAATGTACGTTACCCTTCCCGTAACGTCTTTTGTAGAACAGAAAACATATGAGAAATGTACAAGAATCTAAAATAATAATTTAGTCACGTTTTCAAATATTACTGGTTATTATTTATAATAAATCTGATTACAAGATCAGCACACGTACCGGCAACTTTCTCAGCCAAAGGAGCAGACGAAAGTGAGTTCAATGGGAAGGAGTCTCTTCCCAGGGAAGTTTTTCTACTCCCTTTTAACAACTGATAGTAGTTCCCCATTACAATCCGATACAACTATCCAAAACTATAAACGATCCCAAGGTTGAAAGAGTAGCACGCGGTGAGAGTCGAGGGAGGCGGTGTGAGCCAGGAGTGAATCGAGCGATTTCAGGTCCCTAGAAATACACTGCAAATCAGTTTAAAATCATTGCAGTGAATCAGCAGACATGTATGACAACTTGGACGTGGTTTTTCTAAGAGTCATTTGAAGAAAATTACGAAGAAATGCCTGTAGAACATATGAGAGATTTTACTTCCACGCTGAGCTTCAAAAGTTCGGTTACGATTTGTTAGAAGATTTATTACTGGCTCACATACTTAACAGAGAGAAGAAACTGGCGGTAAAGATTTCGGTTAAAAAAGCACCCAACAATTGTCTTACAGAAAAAAAAATTAACGTGCTGTATCAGGTTTAATCAATAAAAAGATGAAAAGTTTTTGCACCCAACTGCGTTAATGGCTCCGTGCCTGAGTCTGTAAAAATGGAACCATTATAGGGTTGCTTTCTCGCCCGGCTGTCTGTCTGTTTGTCCGCCTGTCAAGAACCATTTCTCTCAGGGACCGGTACACGTATCAAGTTTAAATTTGTGTAACATATTATAGTCTGCCGTCCCTTGCCAGTGCAAAAATTTTGAGCTTCTCATTGAGTTCCATCAGAAGATTCCGCCATTTATGCCACATATTTTGAACTCGCAAAACCACTCATCAGAATTTACTGGCTGAACTAGAATCATGAGATTGGCAAGAAGCAAGGTTTCAAACTATAAGCAAAGGAAAAATATTCGAAAATTCTTAATTTGTAATTAGCTAACTTCTTTTGTCCCTTTTCACCGTCTGTCTGTCTGTCTGTCTCTCCTGTCTGTCCAGACACCTTATTCTCTTGAACAGGCTCGAGTATCGAATTCAAATTTATCTTACATTCTAAGATCTATGGTTCCTTGGCGGTGTAAAATTGTTAAGCTTTTAAGTCAATGCAATCAAAAGACACGGCCATCTATGTTACATACAATGAAGAGCCAAAGAAACTAATGCACCCACCTAACATCGTGTAGGGCCCCTAAGTACACGCAGACGTGTCGCAACACGACATGGCTTGGACTCGACTAGTTTCTGAAGTAGAACTGGAGGGAACTGACACCAACAAATTCCGTAAATCCGTAAGAATGAGAGCGGGTGGAGATCTCTTATGAACAGCGTGTTGCAAGGCATCCCAGATATACTCAGTAATATTCATGTCTGAAGAATTTGTTGGCCAGAGGAAGTGTTTAAACTCAGAAGAGTGTTCCTCGAACCACTCTGTAGCAATTCTGGGCGTGTGAGGTATCACATTGGCCTGCTGGAGCTGCCCAAGTCCGTCGGAATACACAATGGACATGAATGGATGCAGGTGATCAGGTAGGATGCTGACGTACGTGTCACCTGTCAGAGTCGTATCTAGACATCTCAGGGGTCCCATATCACTCCAATTGCACCCGCCCCACACCATTACAGAGCCTCAACCAGCTTGAACATGCTTCATGAGGATGTTCCCAAACCCTACACGGCCATCCGGTATATACAATTTGAAACGACACTCGTCCGACCACGCAACATGTTTCCAGACATCAAATGTTCAAATGTGTGTGAAATCGTATGGGACTCATCAGTCCCTAAGCTTACACACTACTTAAACTAAATTATCCTAAGGACAAACACACACACCCATGCCCGAAGGAGGGACCAGCCGCTCCTCTACATTTACATCCATACTCCGCAAGCCACCTGACGGTGTGTGGCGGAGCTTACCTTGAGTACCTCTATCGGCTCTCCCTTCTATTCCAGTCTCGTATTGTTCTTGGAAAGAAGGATTGTCGGTATGCTTCTGTGTGGGCTCTAATCTCTCTGATTTTATCCTCACGGTCTCTTCGCGAGATATACGTAGGAGAGAACAATATACTGCTTGACTCTTCGGTGAAGGTATGTTCTCGAAACTTCAACAAGAGCCCGTACCGAGCTACTGAGCGTCTCTCCTGCAGAGTCTTCCACTGGAGTTTATCATCTCCATACCCTACACGTCCATCCGGTATAAACAATTTGAAACGACACTCGTCCGACCACGCAACATGTTTCCAGACATCAGATGTTCAAATGTGTGTGAAATCGTATGGGACTCAACTGGTAAGGTCCATGACTGCAGCGCCTAAGACCGCTCGGCTAATCCCGCGCGGCTTTTCGACATCAACAGTCCAATGTCGGTGTTGATGGGCCCAGGCGAGGCTTAAAGCTTTGTTTCGTGCAGTCATCAAGAGTACACGATTGGTCCTTCGGCTCCGAAATCCTGCATCGACGATGTTTCGTTGAATGCTTCGCGCGCTGGCACATGGTGTCCCAGCATTACAATGTGCAAAAATTTGAGAAGGGTTGCACTTCTGTCCCGTTGAATGATTCTCTTCAGTCGTCGTTGATGCCATTCTTGCAATATCTTTTTCTGGCCACAGCGATGTCGGAGATTTGATATTTTGCCGTAATCTTCATATTCACAACACTCGTGAAATGGTGATATGGAAAATTCCCCACTTCATCGCTATCTCGGAGAAGCTGTGTCCCATCGCTCGTGAGCCGACTGTAACACCACGTTCAAACTCAGTTAAATCGTGATAACCTAGACTTGTTGTTTTATATAGGCGTCGCCGACCGCTGCGCCGTATTTTACCTCTTTACATACCTCAGTACTTGAATACGTATGCCTATGCCAGTTTCTTAGCAGCTTCAGTGTATTTTGATACTCAAATAGTCATCAAAACCTGCAGGGTGCGTCATGTTACGTAGAATCATGTAAATTGCAAAGACGCAGAGTTTCACAGTACAAGTAAAGGAAAAAATCAAAAATTTATCAATTTGTAATTGTGTCACATGGAGATAATGTTTTTTATCCATCTATCTGTTTGTCTCCCCGTCTGTTAAGACCTCTTTTTGTCTGGGACACGTAGGCGTTTGTAGTTCAAATTTACGTTACATACTGAAATCTGTTATGCCTTGGTGGTTTTAATAGTCAAGCTTCTAAGTCAGTTCTGTAAAAGGATTTGGCCACTTTAGTCACGTATTTTGAAACTCGCAGACCCACCCATCAAAACCTGTAGGGTACCTCCAGCTGATCTGGAATCATGAAATCCGGCAAGAAGTAAGGTTTCAGAGCACAGGTAAGGGGAAAATCTTAAAATAGTTGCTTATTAATTATATAAAAAGAAAAACTATTTTATTATCATTTTTTATCCGTCTGTCTCTCTGTCTCTCCGACTAAGTACCCTTTTACTCTTAAAAAGGCTGGCGTATCAAATTCAAATTTATGTCACTAAGATCTACGGTCCCTCGGTGGTGTAAAACATTTAAGCTAAGTCAATGCAGTCAAAAGATTCGGCCACTTGCGTCACATTTATCGGTACTCGCAAACACACTCATCGTAACCTATAGCGTACTTCCTGTTGAAGTAGAGTAATGAGATTCGGCAAGAAGCAAAATATGTGAAACTTGTTGAATTGTAAATATATCACATAAAAATATCATTTGTCATTTGAGCGTATATTGCATTCGTCATCCGTCGAAATCATACTAGACGGCCAGCCGTAGTGGCCGAGCGGTTCTAGGCACTAAAGTGTGGAACCAACTGACCGCTACTGTCGCAGGTTCGAATCCTGCCTCGGGCATGGATGTGTGTGATGTCCTTAGGTTAGTTAGGTTTAAACAGTTCGAAGTTCTAGAGGCCTAATGACCTCAGAAGTTAAGTCCCATAGTGCTCAGAGCGATTTGAACCATACTAGACGAATATTCCTACATGTAAAAATAAAATGTAACTTGAAATAATGTTTTAATAAGTAACTAAAAATGTTTTAATTAATTTTCTCTCTCTATGGTTATGTACGCTTCCATAGGGCAGTGGTAGCGTTACCGCCTACCGCGGAAGGAGACGCGTGTTCGATTCCCGGCAGGGGACTGGGTGTTGTGTGTCGTTCATCATCATTGACACGCAAGTCGCCGAAGTGGCGTCAACTAAAAAGACTTGCAATGCGGTGTCCGAACCCCGAAGGGGACATCCCGGCCAATCAATGCCTTATGATCATTTCATTTCATTTCTCTACGTATATGAACTAAAGACTCCTCCTCGTTTCTGTTACTATGCCCGACCTTGCCTGAGGAAACATAGGAGAGATTTTGATATGGTCTTGGAATTCCAGGGGCCAGTGTCTTTCCAGTATCAATATCAACAACAGTAAAAAATGGTTGAGATTTGCGATTCCCAGGATGGATGAACTATTATTATGTCAAACTTCTGGTGTGTAAACAGCTTAATTTGAATGTGAAACAAGTAAACATCTTTTTTATTTAAAAACATACATTTCCTTGTATGGGCCATACCATACTTCGTAACATCTTGAACTGTAGGTCTTAGAAAGTCTTTTCTTACTGTTTGTTGCTTCGGTTAGAAATATTTTTTCCACCATTTACACGAAAACAAATGTTCCAGTGAAGGTTGTATACAGTTATACGCTTCAAAACAATAAAGTTTTATACAAATATTGGAATATGTGGCCCGTATTAGCAACCGTTCTCCTAATTATCACTTCGAAAAGACTCAAAGGGAAGAAATGGAAACAGGCCTACAACAAAAAGTAATAGATGCTACAAAATATGCTGGCGTGTAAAACGACCACAAAATACCCTCTGACGCACTTCTGTCGTGAGGGAGATGAAGAATGATGCCAGTTTCCTCCTGGAAAACGCTGACGTCAATTCTCTGCTAATCACTTTTTATTTTAACATACATAAGCACTTCATCCTATTCCGTTCACGGAAGGAGCATCGGAAAATTACTACGGTACTCTACGTCTCAGGGTGAATTACAATTCTATTCTGTAGAAAGATCCTGTATGCCGTGTATAATGTCTCTTTCCGTTTAGTAAGTTGTAAATATTTGTTAAAATGAATATAAAAGTCAGAAGAGAGAAAGGGCCATTATATTGATGTGGTGAATGAAGAAAATCGGCAAAGCCTTTGTTGTAGGTCTAACTTTAATATGATGATGCGTGATTGTGGAAAGATAATTCATCAGTTTTGATCGTCAGAATAACTTGGCAATAAAATAACACTTCTAAATCAGCGTCTGAATTCGTTATCATTCAAATGAATGAAGATAGGTTCGTTTTCTGGAACATGCAGAGAGCAGACTAAATCAATGGCGGTGGAACCATTGCAATATCGTATTAAGACAACCAACGATGTATAGACGCTGAAAAAAAATTGTGAGATGCGGAAAAAGAATGAATTCAATAATACAAATGAATAAAGTAAATCTTCAAATTAAAATTATTCAAGCTATTTAATATAAGATACTACTTTCTTTCCATCCGCCCAGTGAGGTGGTTACAACGTTGTTTCGAAGTCAGAGTGGGTGGGGCCTGCCGCCATTTTAAGCAGCTCAAAACATTAGCAGACTACTGTTTACGATTGCTTCTTGTTTATTATTTTTCGCGTGTGGACGTAACGACTGCTTTAAATACGAAGCATTACATGCTACATAATAACAGAGTGTCAGGAAGAAAATTTCGAACGTTTTTTTTTCTTAAATGCGTATTTGCTCTGGTAATAGGTTGTTACAACGTTAAAACTAGTTGCCAAAATAAAATCAACACCCTAAATACAACTAAAGGAATTTCTTCATTTTTAATATAAATTTATACCAGCTGACGTCCCACTGTCTTCCATTTCAAACTATGGATGTACGAACATTAAATGTAGTAATGTTGCCTATCATAAGTTCCCCAATGATCCTGAAACATGTGATCGGTAGGTTCAGCTCTGTAGAAGAAGTGATAGCGTTGACATTCAAACATTTTAAAGAAGACGATAATTTACGTGATCTCCAAGCCGAATTATTGAAACTTCAGCCAAAGATGATCTTAAAGCCGACTGCATTTCCTACACTGCATCCTACTAAAGCCACTAATGCTGCAGCTGCTGCTGCTGCTGTTGTCCAACAAAGAAGTGACGGAAGAAAAGATCGTGAAACACGTAAACGTGCACGTAAGACGCCAGCTCCTGTGTCAATGAAGAAAAAGGAAGTAGATCAAACAACAGAAACAAAAAAAACCGTATCGAGGATGAAATGAACAGACCTGAAAAAGAATTATCACTACTGAGAGAAAATAACAGCGTTTAATAGCTGCAAACAATACGTTGAGGACGAAAAACAAATTACTGTCTCATGCATTAAGCAAACAGAGCAAGCAGAGCCAACGCCTTCTGTTTCGACGAAGTGCTAAAGTTTTACAAAAAAGTGTTTCCGGACATACGAACTAAATGCTTCATGAAGTCCAAGAAGAGTACACGATGGAGACAGGAAGATATAAGCAAAGCCTTGCTTCCGCGCTCTCTGTCCAGAAAAAGTTGCGTTTATTTGAGGAACGTAATGGGTATACTATTACTGGGATTTTCTACTTTAAAAAGACTGATTTCTAATTCTTTTCACAGTCTTCCTGCCCTTTCGACGGATGTGCTGCACTTAATAAGTAAGCAAGCAACAAGCTCAAGCGAAACACAGAGACTGTGAGAGTCGAGTTTTGATGAAATGAATGTGGACAGTCGCGTATGCTACTACGAAGAAAGCGATACCGCATACGGGCCACATAACCAGGTACAGGTTGTTATGGCACATGATTTGTGTGGAACCTGGAAGCAGCCTGTGTATTATAATTTTGATTCTACGATGAATCGGGATTTGCTGGTCAGTGTCATCAAAGAGACGCATAAAGTAGCATTTGTTGTAGTTGGTGCTGTTATTGATTTGGGAGGTAAAATGGGAAAGTGTCGACTACACAAACACGTGCTTCATCAACCTTTACGATGAAACGAGACGTGTTTGGGTATTTGCCGATGTACCACATTTGGTGAAACTATTGTGAAATAACTTTTTGGAGGATGGTTTTTCATTAAGCGATGGGAAAACAATAACAAAACGCGTAATCGAGAAGCTGTTGTTGAAAGATAAGGGAGAGTTAAAACTGTGCCCTAAACTTATTGCTCATCATCTGACAGTTTTCGGAAGGGATCGACAGCGTATTCATCTTTCCTGTCAGCTCTTTTCCAACACTGTGTCTCAGGCAATTTCTTTCGTAATGCCTGAAGAAAAAAAAACACTTCAGAATTCTAGGGTACCTGTTGGCAGGCGACCTATTTCAAGTGCTTTTGGAATGTGTATGAAGACACAAGAAGAAGTTCTCCGCAGATTATATTCCATATGTGAAAAAAATGAGAGTAAGAAATCATAAAACTTTATTTCCTTTCCAAAAGTGGTTACATCTCCACACGGTCACTATTGGGTTGTTTCTCATCCTTGAAACATAGCTACAATTTGAACCTCAAGGTACAACCAAGACCGCCTGGAAAGCTTATTTTAAAAAATATGAGCAACGGCCTTGTCGCATTGATAACGCCGGTTCCCGTCAGATTAACGAAGTTCTACATCTACATCTACATTTATACTCCGCAAGCCACCCAACGGTGTGTGGCGGAGGGCACTAAACGTGCCACTGTCATTACTTCCCTTGTGTGTTCCAGTCGCCTATGGTTCGCGGGAAGAACGACTGTCTGAAAGCCTCCGTGCGCGCTCGAATCTCTCTAATTTTACATTCGTGTTCTCCACGGGAGGTATAAGTAGGGGGAAGCAGTATATTCGATACCTCATCCAGAAGAGCACTCTCTCGAAACCTGGCGAGCAAGCTACACCGCGATGCAGAGCGCCTCTCTTGCAGAGTCTGCCACTTGAGTTTGCTAAACATCTCCGTAACGCTATCACGGTTACCAAATAACCGAGTGACTAAACGCGCCGCTCTTCTTTGGATCTTCTCTATCGTCTCCGTCAACCCGATCTGGTACGGATCGCACACTGATGAGCAATACTCAAGTATAGGTCGTACGAGTGTTTTGTAAGCCACCTCCCTTGTTGATGGACTACATTTTCTAACGACTCTCCCAATGAATCTCAACCTGGTACCCGCCTTACAAACAATTAATTTATATGGTCATTCCACTGCAAATCGTTCCGCACGCATACTCCCAGATATTTTACAGAAGTAACTGCTACCAGTGTTTGTTCCGCTATCATATAATCATATTTCATTGGGAAGAGCTGTCGGGCTGGGCTAGCACATGGAAGGGTGACCATCCGGTCTGCCGAGCGCTGTTGGCAAGCCGAGTGCACTCAGCCCTTGTGAAGCAAACTGAGGAGCTACTTGATGGAGAAGTAGCGGCTCCGGTCTCGTAAATTGACATACGGCTAGAAGAACGGTGTGCTGACCACATCCTCCTCCATCTGTGCATCTAGTGACGCCTTTGGTCTGCCGGTGGGTACCGTTGGCCCTTCATGGCCTGTTCGGGCAGAGTTTAGTGTTTTTAAGAGCAATTGGCAGGGCCTCTGACCATCCCTTACCAGTGGAGTTCAAAAGCCATTTGCGTATCTTAGTTTTGAACAAAGGTTTTACTGAAATTCAGTTATGTCATTCTTCACCAGTGGCAGCGTACACTGATAAAAACTATCTGACTTCCATGTCGTTTACAGAATTTGTGCCGGGCATTGAGGAAGCGTTTTCAATTATAGAAGTGGGGCAACAAATGAGAGACATTACACTAGATGATTTAAGTATTTCGCCGTTGCTAGAAGTTTCTGTGTCCTTTAGAAGGCCTCCGCTCGTCCCTGGATATATTGCTTTCAGACGCGCCCCAAAAACAAACCTCTTAGCCACCCTACTGGAAAGATAATGGAACTGTCAGAAGAACCTACAAGTTCTGTGTGGATTGAGAAACTCCCTCGTGGTGGCTTAATCGTCCGTTCAGATGAGTGGTTTGCAGTTTTTAAGGAGTTAGAGGTGTTTTTTTTTAATTTTCATTGTAGTAGTGTGTGAAAAGACGCCAATGTGATTAGAAACCTGACGAAACTTTTAACTGGGAAGTATCCATATATTTATCAAAGGGTGGTCACATTGTGTGCTAAGACCGAACCTTTATCCGAATAAGACGCCTCAGCACCTCAGCAAATGTACAAAGGCCAAACAGCACAAGCAGAAAACAGCACGCAGGTGGAGAGCTTCAGCGGTTCAATACAGACCGGGTTAAGGTATTTAAATTCTTCTTCGAGTTGTTGAAAATGAGCTTCTGTATCATCATGCGTAGTAATTTATCAAGTAACTTGGCTTATAGCGTTTCCGTACTATGTAATATCTGCACGAGAAAAGTGTTATGCACAATTTAAGTCTAAAGAGCAAAAACTATGTTTAGTAAACTGAAAGCTCGTTTGGTTGTTGCGTTTAAATACGATTGAAAATTGTGTAATATTTGTAAACAGACTGAAGGATACCAGGTTGTGAATTATCTAATAGAAAATATTGATAGACAGAATATACATGTTAAGATGGTCACTATCAATAGTTTTCACTCATGACTGGTTACATTGCCCTTCAGTTTTCGTAAATTAATGGTAGTATGAGCGAAATAGCTCCATACGCGAACGTCAGAATTCATCTCGCGCTGCTTACGCTTCTCGACAGTGACGTTACGTGGAAGGGCACGATCGCTGCCGAACACATTGGCCCAACCTTCTATGTAGGATCCTTATGTTCAGCTTTCAGCTAGTACGCACAACACTTTTAATGTTCGCGTTTGCAAAAAACTTACCTATGTGTTCTTTGTTAGCCCATAAACATGTACAATGAGGAAAAAAGCAAGGCATGCTAACGTGTCTTGTGCATGTCAGCAAAGTGATCGATTACTGAAATGTCAAAGAAATCGAAGTGCATAGAGGTATACTTCGATGCAGAATAGAGTTCTTGTTCTGTCAGACAATCGGTGCACTAGTTCACTGTAGTTTATACATTTTGATTTTTTTAAAATCTTCCAGCAGTGCGAAATGCTATGAATGTGATTAACGGAATGGTCTCAAGCCCTTAAGACCTCTTAAAATGGATATTTTGCTTTAACACGTTTGTAAGTAATTTTTTAGTAATGATAGCCTAACCTAGGTATGATGAAGGACTACCTTTCCAACAGTAGCTAATTTTCTTATTTTCCCGGAATGTTTCAAGCAAGTAACTCTGTCAGTTTTTCAGGAACAACCAAACAATGCACGATTGGAATGTACGTCTACTTTTATCATCTTCTGGATTTTACTTTTCACTTTCTTTTCGAAGTTTTCAAAGTATATGTGCTTTGTGATATACCAATAGTTAGTTAATTAGTTAGTTTCATGTTCCATGTATCACTTGCATGATACGTCATGATGATATGGAACGAGTCATTGTATGTTGACATTATTTGTTTTGTAAAGATGCCTCCATACTAATGATTTAATAGTTTTTACGTTTTTTAATTAAAGATAGACATGCTAGTAAGTAATTTCTACCCATCGCTATTCACACACTATAATAATAGGTAATCTTATGCGTAATAGGAGGAGTAGTCAAAGAGAAACGTTTTCAATTTAGTTTCAAATGTTACTTTACTGTGTCTGAGACATTTTATATCAATTACAAGTGTCAAACTTTTGGTTGCAATATTGTGAACCACTGTGTGTGCTACAGACAAATTGAATGTGTCGCCATGAATGTCATTTCGTAATGAATGTCATTTTCTTCTTCTGGTATTATGATTGTGTACATCATTGCTGCTGTTGAAATGCGGTGAATTCTTTACAACAAAATTTCATGAAGGAATAATTATACTGTGAAATGGATAGGATGCTACTCCCGCGCGGAGCACAGGACAGTCACATCAGGATGAGTGTTCACATAAATTTTCAGCCAAAACCCTCTTCAGAAAGGAAGCAAAGCAAACAAACACATTCTTACACCCATATACACAAAACTCACGCACACATGACCACTGTTTCCCGCTGTTATAACCAGAAGCTTTTTTAAAGGAGGAGTAAATGTGAGCGAGGAACAATAATCATCGCCGAGGGAAATTTTGGGCATAAGATGCTGACCCAACGATCTACGCTGTTACGTAGCTGTGTGTTGGCGAGGACGAGACCGTTGATACAGTGTGTCTAGGATGTCGGAGCGTTTGCGATATGCAAGGCAATGAGAAGCACAAGAAAGAATGGAAAGAGCGGACATTGAGTAAAGTAAGGCGAATATAAAATGAAATTACAGAAATAAAACCACTAGAATTACAGTAAACATGCAACAATAATTTATGTATACAAAATGAAATTTGTTTGAACAGCTCCACTTGTGAATAAAAAGTGATTCCTTTCAACTTTAGATTACGATCAGATCGACTAGTACACCCGTAAACAACGCAGGCTGGCCTTTTTGGTGAAACAACTACGTCTCCACACATTGAAAGCACCCAACACTGTCGGAGTGATGTCACGAGGAAGTGTAACCGAATTGAACCATGGAGCTATGAAAGCGGTCAGCCTAATGTTTGGTCACTTATGATGGCGGACGTCGGCTTGAAGTTTGTGACAGTTCCATTCTTTATGTACCTCCATGAATGAGACACACTGGCATTTGTTTAGAATTGAAAATAAGTTATAGAACATGTCTCTGACATCGGGAAAATGTGATAATAATAAATTGTGTAATTATGCAT
This sequence comes from Schistocerca gregaria, assembly GCF_023897955.1. NCBI lineage: Eukaryota > Metazoa > Arthropoda > Insecta > Orthoptera > Acrididae > Schistocerca > Schistocerca gregaria. The sequence continues at coordinate 1,055,698,087 of NC_064920.1, forward strand.
GACAGTACGAAACGTCATGATTATTTATTTGCTGTCGTGGAATTTTATATGAAATCATTTGCTGTAATTACATATACTCCAACTCTACGTTTTTCAATACTAGTTTAACGTTCGGTTTAAATTTCTTTCAAGCATTTTTTACATGTACGGTAGCCAAATAATGGCCGAAAATTGTTGCTAATATTTAAGACATGGGGCCCACGCAAAACGTTTCAGCCAAATAACTCTTGTACAGGGAATCAGTTTTTACGAGCAATAGTCTTTAATGAAACGTTAATGGTCTGAAGCAGCAATAACGTCAAAATCTTTGGAGTGACCATAACTCAAAATTTCTCACAAGGCACAATTAAAATTCAAAAGTACTGAACAATTAGTTGTGTGTTAAAGAAAAAAGAAATACTGTTTTCGGTGACTTTCCGTAATACGGATGAGAAAAGTAAGTGTTCTACACTTTCTTTGTTTTCTTAACTTATCATAATTCTAATTATATCTTGCCGAAAATACACCGTTGCACGAAATCTTATTCAATAATTCATCGCTTCCGATCATTAATAGCCTCTGATGCATTCAGATTGTTTTATCGATACTCCTTCTAAAGCATAATTTGACAGCGTAAAGCACCAAATACCTCGTTTCGCTGTATTATACGTTCCATACTGCTTTAAGGGCCATTTTTGTGCTGCTCGTCTTCGGAATCCATAAATAAGTAACAACTGAGAATCACAATTACATAATGTTCCATGATTGTGCTTCAACAGCAGCCTAATTGGAATTTACGAGGTGCTCCAAGAGTAAGGGGAACAAATTATGTCGTGCAGCTCTATCTTTAACGATAAATTTACTCCGATTGATTTAGATCACTGACATTCTGCCTCTACCTTGTTAACGAATTCGTTCCTTGTACTCTGTATCTAGGGCCAGGAAGTTCGCGAGGAAAGTGACTTGCGATGATGAAACTTAAAAGATATCGGGTTCTGACGTAGGAATAGTTTTTGTTAGCGTATGCATTCGTTTCCAAGTTCATTAAGTAAATGAACAGATCATTGTCTTCTCCTACAACAAAATGCTAACTTTCTTTCTCACTACTTATATAATTTCAGGAATCAGTATTCAAGAGCCTATGAGTACACAACAACCTACGCATTACTCCATCAGTGACTACAGGGGTAATTGCTCAGGGGTAGTACACTCTGACATGACAGGGTGGAGCAAAATAGATGTTAGAAAGTATTTGTCTACCATTGGTTGATTTTATTCCGTAGATAATTTTCCTTGTGATATTCTTGTATTGTAGCTCCGAAAATTCTATAGCTCACTCACCGACGTCTCAGTTCACATTTAGGAACGGAAAAATTAATATTAGAACAGCATTTTTTGATCGTAAGGACATTGTTGACAAATTGTTTTAGCTAGACGCTCATTCGGAGACACAGTTGGTCCAAGAACAGCACCATCGTAAATCACCATTTATCAATGAGATTACGGAGCAGAACTGAAGTGAATTTGTGATGATAAAATTTAAGCATCCTCTGATACAGATATTGTGTAATGTTTTTCCAGTTTTTAACAGTTTCTTGGACTGTTTTGAATGGACTGGATCCCTACATGATTTCAGGAAGGTCCAGCTAGGAGGACCAGCTTCATTTGTAATTCAGGAGAATGTGGAACGAGTGTGGAACTTGTTCAGTGAGGAGTCCACTGTATCAACATAATACGCAGTACAGCAACTCAGGATGTTACGATGGTCTCTTCAGTGGATAATGAAAGAGAAATTTAGCCTTTCCCCTCATAACACTCAAGTACAGGGATGTGGAGCCGTGATATTCTTTTGAAAAAGAGGTGACTGAGGAATTTGAAAATTGAACAGTCGATACGCATCAGATCTAGTTTAGTGGTGTGAGGCACACGTACATCTTCAGTGGTTCGTAAACAAACAGAAATGGTGCCACTGGACTACTCAGAATACACATGTTCAAGCTGACGTTCAAGCTGCTGCTCCACCTCATGAACAAAACTTCACTATTTGGTGCGAAAACCAGTTCACAGTGCATTATTGGGTCCAGTTTTATTGACGGTCCTGTCACAGAAGTCAAGTACAAACAGTTTCTAGAACATCAATTTGTACCGGCTGCACGATGCAGCCGAATGCTCCAATACGATTGGTTCGTTCAGGATGAAAAACGCCAACACCACAAAGCGGTATTCTCCAATTTCTTTCTGGAGACGTTCAGAGATTAGATCATTACCCCAGATACATTAGGATTCATAGCAGATGATGTGGAATGGCCTCCTTATACTCCCACTCTCAACTGATGTTATTATTTCTAATGCACATTATCTGAAGGACAGTGTCTTCAAAGATGCACCTACAACACTCCAGGATCTTGGTACTGCAATTTCCATAGAGATTCATGCAGTCTAAGAAAATGTTCTCTGGATATTCATCATGTAAGTCAGTTCAAGGCTTTGCTGATACCCATTGCTGCAGAAGGAAAGCACTTCCTAAGCATTCTATATCAAATTTCAGGTTGTCTGTTGCAGCTTACATATGACAATAATAATATAACGCCTTACATTATGTTATAAAAGAAAAAAAAACTTTCTATCAACTACACTCCTGGAAATGGAAAAAAGAACACATTGACACCGGTGTGTCAGACTCACCATACTTGCTCCGGACACTGCGAGAGGGCTGTACAAGCAACGACCACACGCACGGCACAGCGGACACACCAGGAACCGCGGTGTTGGCCGTCGAATGGCGCTAGCTGCGCAGCGTCTGTGCACAGCCGCCGTCAGTGTCAGCCAGTTTGCCGTGGCATACGGAGCTCCATCGCAGTCTGTAACACTGGTAGCATGCCGCGACAGCGTGGACGTGAACCGTATGTGCAGTTGACGGACTTTGAGCGAGGGCGTATAGTGGGCATGCGGGAGGCCGGGTGGACGTACCGCCGAATTGCTCTACACGTGGGGCGTGAGGTCTCCACAGTACATCGATGTTGTCGCCAGTGGTCGGCGGAAGGTGCACGTGCCCGTCGACCTGGGACCGGACCGCAGCGACGAACGGATGCACGCCAAGACCGTAGGATCCTACGTAGTGCCGTAGGGGACCGCACCGCCACTTCCCAGCAAATTAGGGACACTGTTGCTCCTGGGGTATCGGCGAGGACCATTCGCAACCGTCTCCATGAAGCTGGGCTACGGTCCCGCACACCGTTAGGCCGTCTTCCGCTCACGCCCCAACATCGTGCAGCCCGCCTCCAGTGGTGTCGCCACAGGCGTGAATGGAGGGACGAATGGAGGAGACGTGTCGTCTTCAGCGATGAGAGTCGCTTCTGCCTTGGTGCCAATGATGGTCGTATGCGTGTTTGGCGCCGTGCAGGTGAGCGCCACAATCAGGACTGCATACGACCGAGGCACACAGAGCCAACACCCGGCATCATGGTGTAGGGAGCGATCTCCTACATTGGCCGTACACCTCTGGTGATCGTCGAGGGGACACTGAATAGTGCACGGTACATCCAAACCGTCATCGAACCCATTGTTCTACCATTCCTAGACCGGCAAGGGAACTTGCTGTTCCAAAAGGGCAATGCACGTCCGCATGTATCCCGTGCCACCCAACGTGCTCTAGAAGGTGTAAGTCAACTACCCTGGCCAGCAAGATCTCCGGATCTGTCCCCCATTGAGCATGTTTGGGACTGGATGAAGCGTCGTCTCACGTGGTCTGCACGTCCAGCACGAACGCTGGTCCAACTGAGGCGCCAGGTGGAAATGGCATGGCAAGCCGTTCCACAGGACTACATCCAGCATCTGTACGATCGTCTCCATGGGAGAATAGCAGCCTGCATTGCTGCGAAAGGTGGATATACACTGTCCTAGTGCCGACATTGTGCATGCTCTGTTGCCTGTGTCTATGTGCCTGTGGTTCTGTCAGTGTGATCATGTGATGTATCTGACCCCAGGAATGTGTCAATAAAGTTTCCCCTTCCTGGGACAATGAATTCACGGTGTTCTTATTTCAATTTCCAGGAGTGTATATACCTATCTAACTTGAGCATTCTTCTGTAACGTCACTTTTCTTAAGATTCTGTTCTCTTTTTGCTAGAGAAACAGCGACACCTGACAAGAAACACATAAAGGAAAATAAAGTTATTTGCTGCGCCTGTAGCCAGTCTCCGTCGTCACTACTCATTTATCAAGGCGGCCTACCATTTAGTCTCTACCGTCCACCAGCTGCCACAGAAGAGAAGCAAATATGTCACTGTCGAACATGCTGTTGTTGTTGTTGTTATTGTCTTCAGTCCCGAGACTGGTTTGATGCAGCTCTCCATGGTACTCTATCCTGTGCAAGCTGCTTCATCTCCCAGTACCTACTGCAACCTACATCCTTCTGAATCTGCTTAGTGTATTCATCTCTTGGTCTCCCTCTACGATTTTTACCCTCCACGGTGCCCTCCAATGCTAAATTTGTGATCCCTTGATGCCTCAAAACATGTCCTACCAACCGATCCCTTCTTCTATTCAAGTTGTGCCACAAACTTCTCTTTTCCCCAATCCTATTCAATACCTCCTCATTAGTTACGTGATTTACCCATCTAATCTTCAGCATTCTTCTGTAGCACCACATTTCGAAAGCTTCTATTCTCTTCTTGTCCAAACTAGTTATCGTCCATGTTTCACTTCCATACATGGCTACACTCCAAACAAATACTTTCATAAACGACTTCCTGATACATAAATCTATATTCAATGTTAACAAATTTCTCTTCTTGAGGAACGCTTTCCTTGCCATTGCCAGTCTACATTTTATATCCTCTCTACTTTGACCATCATCAGTTATTTTACTTCCTAAATAGCAAAACTCCTTTACTACTTTAAGTGTCTCATTTCCTAATCTAATTCCCTCAGCATCACTCGATTTAATTTGACTACATTCCATTATTCTCGTTTTGCTTTTGTTGACGTTCATCTTATATCCTCCTTTCAAGACACTGTCCATTCCGTTCAACTGCTCTTACAAGTCCTTTGCCGTCTCTGACAGAATTACAATGTCATCGGCGAACCTCAAAGTTTTTATTTCTTGTCCATGAATTTTAATACCTACTCCAAATTTTTCTTTTGTTTCCTTTACTGCTTGCTCAATATACAGATTGAATAACATCGGGGAGAGGCTACAACCCTGTCTCACTCCTTTCCCAACCACTGCTTCCCTTTCATGCCCCTCGACTCGAACATGCTAGTGAACAGAAATCCAGCCCTGCTAGGATACCATACTCCCCACCACGGAGTGCCAGCAAATCACAGAGCGGCTATCATCCCATGTTCCTTATTTGTGATATTTTTCCTTATTGTTTGGATGCAATTCCTGATTTCCTAAATCGGTCTCCCTTTTATAGCTCTTACATATTTGTTATCATATCATTGTTATTAATTACAAGTCGAAAAATAAATAAAATACGTTTCTCTGTAATCGGTTATTTGCTATGATAATTTTGAACGCACCTCCTGTATCCAACTCCTGTAGGCAGCCGTTATAATTATCCGCTTGTTCGAGTTCTTCCCAGCGCCTGGAATCTCACGTCGTGGGTTGAAATCTCTGAATGCTGACGAGGATTATTACCGCTCGCTTTTCGTAAGGGCAGCGAACTTTTCTAATTCTCACTTCACTTAGTGAAAATCAGCATCTATAAAATTTACTTTACAACGTATCAAGTTCTGTGGGCAAGTATGCAGGTACCCCTAATGAACTTCTCCATCTGAATATTTCTACAACACAGAACCAACTATCAGAAATACTACTGCAAAATTAAATGCAATGGAGTCTAAATGCGAATGAAAAAATGATTAAAGTATTTGGCCCGGGGAAGTGAAACTGAAGTTGACACGGTATCTTCTACTCCACGACTACTCCTGAAAAGTGATAAAGCGATTCTGTCTAACTGTATAACAGATGACATTCAAAGTAACGACATATTTATTTCCAAAAGACATGAATCGCTTGGGAAATACACTACTGGCCATTAAAACTGCTACACCAAGAAGAAATGCAGATGATAAACGGGTATTCATTGGACAGATATATTACACTAGAACTCACATGTGATTACATTTTCACGCAGTTTGGGAGCATAGATCCTGAGAAATCAGTACCCAGAACAACCATCTCTGGCTGTAATAACGGCCTTGATACGCCTGGGCATTGAGTCAGAGCTTGGATGGCGTGTACAGGTACAGCTGCCCATGCAGCTTCAACACGTTACCACAGTTCATCAAGACTAGTGACTGGCGTATTGTGACGAGTCAGTTGCTCGGCCACCATTCACCAGACGTTTTCAGTTGATGAGAGATCTGGAGAATGTGCTAGCCAGGGCAGCAGTCGAACATTTTCTGTATCCAGAAAGGCCCGTACAGAACCTGCAACATGCGGTCGTGTATTATCCTGCTGAAATGTAGGCTTTCGCAGGGATCGAATGAAGGGTAGACCCACGGGTCGTAACACATCTAAAATGTAACGTCCACTGTTCAAAGTCCCGCTAATGCAAACAAGAGGTGACCGAGACGTGTAACCAATGGCACCCAGTACCATCACGCTGGGTGATACACCAGTATGGCGACGAAGCGTACAAGTTTCCAATGTGCGTTCACCGCTGTGTCGCCAAACACGAATTCAACCATCATGATTCTGTAAACAGAACCTGGATTTATCCGACAAAAAATGACGTTTTGCCATTCGTGCACCCAGGTTCGTCGTTTAGTACACCATTGCAGGCGCTCCTGTCTGTGATGCAGCGTCAAGGGTTACCGCAGCCGTGGTCTCCGAGCTGATAGTCCATGCTGCTGCAAACGTCATCAAACTGTTCGTGCAGATGGTTGTTGTCTTGCAAACGCCCCACCTGTTGACTCAGGGATCGAGACGTGGCTGCACGATCCGTTACAGCCATGCTGATAAGACGCCTGTCAACTCGACTGCTAGTGATACGAGACCGTTGGGATCCAGCACGGCGTTCCATATTACCCTTCTGAACCCACCGATTCCATATTCTGCTAACAGTCATTGGATCTCGACCAACGGGAGCAGCAATGTCGTGATACGATAAACCGCAATCGCGATAGGATACAATCCCACCTTTATCAAAGTCGGAAACGTGATGTTACGCATTTCTCCTCCTTACACGAGGCATCACAACAGCGTTTCACCAGGCAAAGCCGGTCAACTGCTGTTTGTGCGTGAGAAATAGGTTGGAAACTTTCCTCTTGTCAGAACGTCGTAGGTGTCGCCACCGGCGCCAACCTTGTGTGAATGTTCTGAGAAGCTAATCATTTGCACATTACAGCATCCTCTTCCTGTCGAATAGTAAACGGTTGTAAATAACGTTTGACCTCTTAGCATCAAAAAATTTGGGCTTATAATGAGAATCAAAACTGATATAAGGGTTACCAAACACAGAGTTATCGTTGCGACACTGAATACCTCAACTCCCAAATGCTCAAAAAAAAAGTTTTCGAAAAACCGTCATGAGAGACAGTTTCCAATACTTCCAAAATAACAGGTTAAGTGTAGACCAAATGTGCCTACAATTCAAAGAATTGAGAGACTCCTATCAAATAAATTAACAAACAACGCATCAGATCCCCTTGGTATACAAAACGGGTCACAACACAATGTCAGAAACAACGAAAAAAGCATGACAAATTTAAACGAACGCAAAATCCCCAAGACTGGCGATCTTTTACACAAGCACGAAATTTAGCGCGGATATCAATACGAGATACTTATAATAGTTTCCACAACGTAACTTTTTCTCGAAACCTGACAGAAAATCCAAGGAGTTTCTGTTTGTATGTAAAGTACGCTAGCGACAAGACAAGATCAGTGCTTCTCTGCGCCATAGCAATGGAAATACTATTGATAAAAGTGCACTGAAGCAGAGTCACGAAACTCAGTCTTCCCATATTCCTTCATCAAAGAAGATGAAGAAATATTCCAGAATTCGAAACAAGTGTACCAACTAGGTTCCTTTCAGAGTATGCTGGTACAGTAGCCTCATGCATAACAATCATATATAACCGCTTGCTCGACTACAGATCCATATCCAACGACTGGAATGCTACACAAGTCACATCAATGTCTGTGAAGGGCAATGGGAGTAATCCACGAAATTACATGCCACATCACTAACATAGTTATGCAGAAGGATTTTAAAAAGTATATTGTGTTCGAACGTTGCGAATTACCTCGAAGAGAACGGTCTATTGGCAGACAGTCTACACGGATTTAGAAAGCATCGTCCTCGTGAAACACAACTAGCTCTCTACTCACACGAAGTGTTGAGTGACATTGACAAAAGGATTTCAAGTTGATTCCATATTTCTAGATTTACAGAAGGCTTTTGACATTGTACTTCACAAACGGCTTGAAATCAAATTGGGTGCTTATGGAATATTGTCTCAGGTGTGCGACTGGATTCATGATTTCCGGTCAGTGAGGTCACAGTTCAAAGTAATTGACGGAAAGTCGTCGAATAGAACAGTAGTTATTTCAGGCGTCCCCCAGGTAGTGATATGGGCCCTCTGCTGTTCCTTACTTATACAAACGATTTAGGAGACAATTCGATCAGACGTCTTACCTTGTATACTGATGATGCTCTTGTTTATCATTTCCTGAAGTTATCAGAAGATCAAAAAAAAAATTGAAAGCAAGTTAGAAAAGATGTCTGTATAGTTCGAAACTTGGCAATTGATCCTAAATATTGTAAAGTGTGATGTCACATGAGTGCTAAAAGGAATCCGTTAAACTTCGTTTACAAGATAAATCAATTAAGTCTAAAGTCCATAAATTCAACTAAATACCTAGGAAATACAATTACCAACAACTTAAATTGGAAAGAACACATATAAAATGTTGCGTCAAGATGGTGTACTCAGTAATGAAACAAAGCTGTAGGCTCTGCAAGAAATATCGACTCTCAGATAATGTGTCTTTAATAGTGTATTTTAATACGACAGTATGCCATCCTAGGTAATTTATACATTTAAAACACTTGATAATGACACTTTGAAGCCGAAATCATGATTGTGTAAGTGTAAATGTAACACGGTAAATAAACAATAGTCTAATGGCGGTACTGAATTTAAAGAAAAAAAAGTCCTGAGGAGGTGGTTCCATGAAGACTCTACCAGGCACTGAAGTATGATTTGCAGAGTATCCACGTAGATATAGATGTAGATGTAGACCAATGCGCCACTGGAAATAGTGCGGCTTGGGTGCCTTCGTGACACGGAAAAAATGCAGCAGCTATTCCGGCGCGACTGTGTCTGGCATCCTGTAGCACTAGCCCACTTTGGCCACTGAGACGAAATGTTTTCCCAAGCCTAACAGATACTGATCTCGAAGGAAGGTCCCGAGGACACCTACAGAATACAAGGATTGCACTCTCCTCAGCTGAGAACAATTGCCCAGGTACTGCCGCTCGTCAGTAAAAGCAGCCATTAAAAGTTCTGCCATTCTGCCATTGGCCTCGGAGTAATGCACCATAGCCCACTACGATCTCTTCTCTTCCTGTGGCTGGTGGACCCCTCCGACTCAAGCCATGTCCTCCATCTAGCCTCTCATTGCATGAGAGCGCCGGGTCCAGGACTCCCATGCCTTGGCTGGTACAGTTACATTCGATACCCTCCTGGTTCTCCGAAATGGCACCAATAAAGCGACCCGGCAGCAATCGTAACTGTCCACCAAAACATGCGCTCAGTTCCACCACTTCTAATTCCTTCATGCAACTAACATTTATTGCATTTAGGATGATAACAGTTGACAACACTCTTTAATAAGCATCATTGATACAGATTATTCATAACCCAATGAAAATGCCATAATTATGCTGCCAGAAAAAAATTAGTACACTCTTTTAGAAGTTTCCAAATCGCTCAATATTTATTGTTGCAGCAGTGCATATGGATTAAATGACCTGATTAGACTTGCAGATCAGTAGCAGAAGCGGTTCTGAGGTACTAACTATCGACTCATGCTGAAACGGTATATTGATACGTGGTGTAGTCTCTGGGGGCGTCAACGCGAGTGCAACTCTGGTATCCAGTCGATCTTGTGGGTGGCGAATACTGTCATAGGACACATTACGCCACGCCTGCTTGATCTGTTCACGTAACTCTGTAAGAGCAGTCGCACGAGTCAATTCTCGTTTCATCACATACTACTCGTGTTCGATTACAGACAGATCCGGAGATCGTGCTGGCCAAGGAACTTGCTACACATTGAGTTTCACGTGCAGTGCATGGGCGAGCATTATCCTGTTGGAACAACACATCACGTTCGTGTTGCAAGAATGCAAAAGAACAAGTCCAGAAACATTTTTTCCGTAATGAGCACTGACTACGCATTAGGAGTGATTGAAAATGGAATGATCATATAAAGTTGATTGTCTGTAAAGCGGATGCCAGACTGAGATTCATTGGAAGAATCCCAAGGAAATGCAATCCGAAAACAAAGGAAGTAGGTTACAGTAGGCTTGTTCGCCCACTGCTTGAATACTGCTCAACAGTGTGGGATCCGCACCAGGTAGGGTTGATAGAAGAGATAGAGAAGATCCAACCGAGAGAAGCGCGCTTCGTTACAGGATCATTTAGTAATCGCGAAAGCGTTACGGAGATGACAGATAAACTCCAGTGGAAGACTCTGCAGGAGAGACGCTCAGTAGCTCGGTACGGGCTTTTGTTAAAGTTTCGAGAACATACCTTCACCGGAGAGTCAATCAGTATATTGCTCCCTCCTACGTATATCTCGCGAAGAGACCATGAGGATAAAATCAGAGAGATTAGAGCCCACACAGAAGCATACCGACAATCCTTCTTTCCACGAACAATACGAGACGGGAATAGAAGGGAGAACCGATAGAGGTACTCAGGGTACCCTCCGCCATACACCGTCAGGTGGCTTGCGGAGTATGGATGTAGATGTAGATGCAGATGTAGACTAGCGTTCCTTCCAGTAACACCAAAGTGAACGAGCTTGTCGTAGCCCAGGCCGTAAGGCCTGGGGTGCGGCAGTGCGTCTTGGATGATTGCACTCTATGAGGCAGCTCTCAATAGGTATACGTCGTCTACGCAAACAACCATCACTTGTGTGTATCACATATCTGCTTTCATCGCTGAAAAGCATGCGCCCCATTCCATTTTCCAAGGCACCATCTGACAGCACCAGTTGAGCCGTCCACGTAGATACTGTAGCGTGAGTGGGAGACAGCCAGTTCCTGTTGACACGTGTCAGCTAACAACCTCTTATCTGTGCTGTGGTAGCTGTACGATCTGTCACTGCTGCCCTTATAATACGACGATCCTGGCGGGCGTCTGTGCTGTGTGGACGTCCAAACCTCGTCCACAGGTATGAGAATGTTCACGTGACCACTGATACCAGCATCGTTGAACAACTAACGTAGCACGTTCAACTTGTATGGCATTTCTCCGAAAGGACCAAACTGCCACAGTTCGACCCCTTTCAAACTCGCTCATTTGAAACTTCCTGTCAGATTAAAACTGTGTGCCGGACTGAAACTCGAACTCGGGACCTTTGCCTTTCGCGGGCAAGTGCTCTACTATATGGGCTACCCAAGCACGACTCACGCCCCGTTCTCACAGCTTTACTTATGCAGTACCTTGTCTCCTACACCGTTTGCAAAACACTGAGACTTCTAGCTGTGGGTATTCCCTATTAGAAGGTACACACAGATGGCGGTTTCGTAGCTAATTTGGTTGTAGGAAGCACGAGTGCATCTCCATGGCATTGTTACCTGCTTTCTTAACACGTTTGTACCACACCGTTTGCAAGACACTGAGACTTCTGGCTGTGGGTATTCCCTAATAAAGGGTACACACAGATGGCGCTTTCGTAGCTGTATCACTATGGTAACTGTGGGTGGACGACGTTGAAACCTTTACCAATGCATCTGCTATCCCTCCACTGGCATATATCAAAGGATCAAAATCTACGTCATATTGCTGGTGTACTAACTTTTTTTACCGGCCGTGTATATTGATCATTTGACTAAATAAATGACATGGAAGAAAGGCGCGTCCATAGGTCTTGCCGGCCGGAGTGACGAAGCGGTTTTAGGCGCTACAGTCTGGAACAGATGGGTTAAACAAAAGATTTCCAACACTTGGCATATGTTTTGATTTAACTAAGGCATTTGATTGTGTTGATCACAAAATATTGCTCCAGAAGCTGGACCATTACGGAATAAGGGGAGTAGCTCACAATTGGTTCACCTCTTATTTTAGCAACAGGCAGCAAAAGGTCATTATTCACAATTTTGATAACAGCTGTGATGTGGGGTCTCAGTAGGGTACTGTGAAGTCAGGGGTACCGCAGGGATCAGTGTTGGGGCCACTCCTGTTCCTTATTTATACAAATGATATGCCCTCTAGTATTACAGGTGACTCTAAAATATTTCTGTTTTTTGATGAAACTAGCTTGGTAGTAAAGGATGTTGTGTGCAACACTGGATCGGTTTCAAATAGTGCAGTACATGACCTCAGTTCATGGCTTGTAGAAAATAAACTAACGCTAAATCACAATAATACTCAGTTTTTGCAGTTTCTAGCACACAATTCTACAAAACCTGACTTTTAATTTCACAGAATGGGCATATGATTAGCGAAACTGAACATTTCAAATTTCTGGGTCTTCAGATAGATAGTAAGCGGTCGTGCAAAGCCCACGTTCAGGATCTTGTTCAAAGACATAATACTGCCATTTTTATTATTCGAACGGTATCAGAAGTGAGTGATCGTTCGACACGAAGATTAGTCTACTTTGGTTATTTTCAATCGCTATTGTCGTATGGTATTATATTTTGGGGTAACTCTTCTCATTCTAAAAGGATATTTTTGCCTCAGAAACAGGAAGTTCGGGCAATAACTGGTGTTAGTTCACGAAACTCTTGTCGACCTCTGTTCACAAGTCTGGGTATTTTGACATTGGCCTCTCAATACCTATATTCCTTATTGTCGTTTTTTGTTACCTATATTAGTTTATTCCCAAGATAAAGCAGCTTTTACTCGGTTAATACTCGGCAGAAATCAAACATGCATTTCGATCGGACTTCCTTAACTCTTGTGCAAAAAGGTGTGCAGTACACTGCTGCATACAATTTCTATGAGCTGCCACTCGAATTTAAAAATGTAAGCAGTAATCCACGCGCTTTCATATCGAAACTGAAGATTTTCCTCATGGGTCACTCCTTCTGTTCTGTCGAGGAGTTCTTTGAAAAATTAAGCTAATTTTTATTCTATTGCTGACAGCGTTTACTTAAACTTATGGGCTGACTTTTTTAAGGTTCATGAACATTTATTTTTATCTGTTATTATGTTTATGTTGTAATATCATGTACTGACTTGTTGCATGACCTCGGAGATTTTCTCCTCAATTTGGTCCTACGGAACTTGAAGAGTAAATAAAATAAAAAAAAATCATAGAATGAAGTTCTCACTCTGCAGCGGAGTGTGCGCTGATATGAAACCTCCTGGCAGATCAAAAGTGTGTGCGGACCGAGACTCGAACTCGGGAACTTTGCCTTTCGCGGGCAAGTGTTCTACCGTCTGAGCTACCCTAGCACGACTCACTCCCCATCCTCACAGCTTTACTTCTGCCAGTGAGGACGGGGCGTGAGTCGTGCTTGGGTAGCTCAGATGGTAGAGTACTTGCCCGCGAAAGGCCAAGGTCCCGAGTTCTTGTCTCGGTCCGGCACACAGTTTAGTTCTGCCAGGAAGTTAAATGGCTCTGAACACTAAGGGACTTAACTTCTGAGGTCATCAGTCCCCTAGAACGCAGAACTACTTAAACCTAACTAACCTAAGGACATCACACACATCCATGCCCGAAGCAGGATTAGAACCTGCGACCGTAGCGGTCGCGCGGTTCTAGACTGTAGCGCCTAGAACCGCTCGGCCACGAAAGTTAAATAATTCATGTTCGACAACGGTGGAGGTACTCCCATATGACGAGAGATGGGAACAAGGAAAGCACCAAGGAACAATGTCTAACATGGTAGTTTCGATGGTCCAGGTGTTATGGCGTGGGGACGCATAATGTTGCACGGATGTTCTGACCAAATAATTGAAAATGGTACACTCCCAGGTCAACGTTGTTGTGACACTGGGATCCTTCACAATTACGACTTTTCATGGGAATATGCGGCCCTGACTTCATTTTTAATGGCGACAATGCGCGACTGCATCGAACTGCGCAAGTGCAGGAGCTCTTGGAACATGGGGATATTCATTCGGTGAATGGACTAGCCTGTCCGTTTCCCCGACTTAAAACCCACATGGCACTAGTGGGTTGCGTTGGGCACATCCTCATGCACCAACGACAATCGACAATGCACCAGCTATCAACAACACTGGTGGAGGAATGGAGTACCCTGCCACAAGAACTTCACAGCAGCCTTCTGCCCAGTATGGGAGGGCCTGGCAGAGCATGCATTGCCATCTGAAATGGCCGCAAACCCTTTTTAGATTCATTCCCCGTATTCTGTCCAGAGGGCTATCATAAATAAAAAATCTTCAAATACACTACTGGCCATTAAAATTGCTACACCTCGAAGATGACGTGCTACACACGCGAAATTTAACCGACAGGAAGAAGATGCTGCGATATGCAAATGATTAGCTTTTCAGAGCATTCACACAAGGTTGGCGCCGGTGGCGACACATACAACGTGCTGACATGAGGGAACTTTCCAAGTGATTTCTCATACACAATCAGCAGTTGACCGGCGTTGCCTGGTGAAACGTTGTTGTGATGCCTCGTGTAAGGAGGAGACATGCGTATCATCACGTTTTCGTCTTTGATAAAGGTGGGATTGTAGCCTATCGCGATTGCGGTTTATCGTATCACGACATTGCTGCTCGCGTTGGTCGAGATCCAATGACTGTTAGCAGAATATTGGATCGGTGGGTTCAGGAGGGTGATACGGAACACGGTGCTGGATCCCAACAGCCTCGTATCACTAGCAGTCGAGATGACAAGGCATCTTATCCGCATGGCTGCAACGGATCGTGCAGCCACGTCTCGATCCATGAGTCAACAGATGGGGACGTTTGCAAGACAACAACTACCTGCACGAACAGTTTGACGACGTTTGCAGAAGCATGGACTATCAGCTCGGACACCATGGCTGCGGTTATCCTTGACGCTGCATCACAGACAGGAGCGCCTGTGATGGTGTACTCAACGACGTACCTGGATGCACGATTGGCAAAACGTCATTTTTTCGGATGAATCCAGGTTCTGTTTACAGCATCATGATGATCGCATACGTGTTTGGCGGCATCGCGGGGTACGCACATTAGAGGCGTGTATTCATCATCGCCATACTGGTGTATCACCCGGCGTGGTGGTATGCGCTGCCATTGGTTTCACGTCTCGGTCACCTCTTGTTCGTATTGACTGCACTTTGAACAGTGGACGTTACATTTATGTTGTGTTACGACTCGTGGCTCTACCCTTCATTCGACCCCGCGAAACCCTACATTCCAGCAGGATAAGGCACGAACGCATGTTGCAGGTCCTGCATGGGCCTTTCTGGATACAGAAAATGTTCGACTGCTGCCCTGGCCATCTCATTCTCCAGATCTCTCACCAATTGAAAACGTCTGGTCAATGGTTGCCGAGCAACTAGCTCGTCAGAATACGCCAGTCACTACTCTTGATGAACTGTGGTATCGTGTTGAAGCTGCATGGGCAGATGTACATATACACGCCATCCAAGCTCTGTTTGACTCAATGTCCAGGCGTATCAAGGCCGTTATTACGGCCAGAGGTGGTTGTTCTGGGTACTGATTTCTCAGGATCTACGCACCCAAATTGCGTGCAAATGTAATCACATGTCAGTTCTAGTGTAATATATTGGTCCAATGAATACCAGTTTATCATCTGCATTTCTTCCTGGTGTAGCAATTTTAATGGCCAGTGGTGTAAGTGTGAATTCCTAAGGGACCAAACTGCGGAGGTCATCGGTCCCTAGACCTACGCACTACTTATACTAACTTTAACTAACTTACGCGAAGGACATCACACACACCCATGACTGAGGCAGGACTCCAACCTCCGGCGGAAAGGGCCGCGCAGTCCGTGGCATCGCGCCTCAAACCACGCGACCACTCCTCGCGGCCTATCATAAGTCGCGGTGACTTCAGCGTAATCATTGTCTTTGAATGAAAGTGTCATTTGAGTTCGTACCATTGTGTTTTCCTCTCAGTTGACTTTCTGTACTACACTTTTGAAGTTCTTGCTGTTTGTGGGCCAAGTTGCATCGTCATGTGACTTGACAGTGATGCATCATACGAAAGATACTCTCGTACTTAAGCACAACAGCATATAATGCCGAGAAATACACACTGCAGCGTAATGTGACAAAACAGTAATACCTGATAGTGATCAAAAATGGTTAAATAAAGCGATTCTTGAAAAAAGGTGTTGGGATACTAATATGTGTGAACATCAAATGAAGTCGACCGTGCGACTACCCGACTATATGCTGTCGCTGTAAGAGCTACACTTGTCATTGTAAATAAATACACCCTGCAGTTATTCTAGGCTAATAAGGTAGCGTGGCATTATTTGATCAGTGGTTTCGCAGAGCATTTCACGAAATCGACATTTTTTGTCCTACATAGTTTCTCGTATCACTTTCTCGTAATAAGGAGGTCCACGCTGTATTAGGCAAGAATAAAAAGGGACAATAGTTCCAGTCGTATTATAACTGGCATTCACGGAGTCGTAAACAAAGAGCTAATGACCATACTCAGATATCCGCAGCAAATCTGCTGGAATTTCACAATGTGAGCCACTTTCGCTTCGTAATGCTCCACCAACCACGCGTCCTATTATGCCGAATAAACAGTCCGCCTGCCCCCAGCCTTTCCTCAGAGTAATTATTCCTTGCTGGACTGTGAGAGATTAAATCAGTCACGACATTTCTTAAAATTGCAGCATACTGTTTCGTCGCTTTCGTGCGTGTACGCAATAATCCGGCTTTCACATTTTCGTTTCAAGTCCGGTATTAAGCAAAACAATGCACATTTCAGTGATTCTGATGCGCGATATGCATCAAGCCGGAGACAAAAGCAAATTTTGTTTCCATATAAACATGCAAATTCCTCTGCGGCTGAATACAGAAGAAGGAATTCTGCTACTTGGCAAGCACACGGAAGACACGACTACAATATTAGCTTTTCTGAGCCAGCTTTCTCTCACGACATGACTGATTCTCGCTTATTCCAACATTTTGCAAGAGTGAGACAGATGCGAAAGGCACCCGCAATCGTTTCTCAATCATGACTTCATACATAGCATAGCCTGAAACAAGTCCATAGATTCATTACAAAATCAGGATTATTTCGTACTATGGAATAAACTCATCGATTCAGACTAATGAATACACTTTTCATAAAAGTAATTTACACTTCTAAATAATTTTACCTGAGTTATATAGTTTCTCAGTTAAGATAAAACACATTCGAAACACCTAATTAGCCGGCTATTGTGGACGAGCGGTTCTAGGCGTTTTAGTCCGGAACCGCGCTGCTGCTAAGGTCGCAGGTTCGAATCCTGCCTCGGGAATGGATGTATGTGATGTCCTTAGGTTAGTTAGGTTTAAGTAATTCTAAGTCTAAGGGGCTGATGACCTCAGATGTTAAGTCCCATAGTACTCAGAGCCATTTGAACCATTTGAAACACGTAATCGACGTTTCAAACCAGTGGCATTTCGTTAACCAAGAAGAGAATTTATTATGAACGTGTTTTTGAATACAACTAATCGTCAATTGTCGCTTTAAAAACCTAGGAAAAGGAGGATTATGTTTTTATTCTCCGTATCTTCCACTGTTGACGTAACGTAAACAAAATGTGTTCTCAATTTTTCCTCTTTGTCCATAAGAATGTGTTTTACCCCATTACATTTACCAAGTTAGATTTCTCGATGCATTGAATTTTACCGACGTATGATTTCTGTGGCAAGGAAGCAAATCGAATTATTCACACTGCTACTAACATAAATGTGATAGAGTGTTTAATATTAGCAAAGCGAAAGCTTACTAATATTTGATATGAAGAACGAATTTACTTATTGTCTGTAAAATCAGAAATATTTGCTTAGTCGTAATAACTTTATGGTATTCAACAAACTTTACAGCAGTACTGACATAACACAGTAATGTATACAGAATTGAATGTTTCCCTCATTGGGGTGTCATCGTGCAAACAGACCCGATTTTCGATACGCGTTACCTCGTTGAGTCAACATTGTCGTGAAGCCTAGTGAATGCTCCTTATCTGTGACTCAATGCTGCTAAGCTGTAACTACTGAATATAACAAATGTCATGTAACATACTTATAAACTCGTAATAATGAGAGTAATTTTTAGATTTCTGAGTAAATTTACAGTTTCTCGGGATTTTGCAAAATCAAAGATTGCGGTCATATTTTTTTAGTGAATTTCCTAGCTCTCGAATGTCCTTGTCTGTTCATGGCGCCTTAAACGAATAGCGTACATTTTCTAAGTAGACGATGGATACAAAAGAAAAATCCTTCTTCTATCCTTTGGATTAAACACGGAATGAAGAGAGATCTGAGTTGGCTTTTGTGAAATGTTCTGGTGGTTCTCTTGCTAGAGTACTGCCTGAACAAATTATTAAGGATGTCGGTGTGACCCTATGTTTTAACCTGTTAAACCTTCCATAAAAATTAAAACAGTACATTGTTTAAAGACATCTATTAAAAATTTAGAAAATCGCTGCATCTCTTTTGCTATTTCCTGAGCAGAAAGGTTTATTTATCGACATACTCTTAAGAAAAGTAAACAAATAACACTCTTTAAAATCAGGAGCTACGTTGAACCTCTTCCATAGGCGTTGTGACTAAATCAGTAGTTCGAGTAGTAAAATAAAAAAAATCGGCCAGAGGCGAGCAGGACTTGCACTTTCAGGGTTCGCACAGATTTAATTATGTATATTGACAGTTCACCATTCGGGGAGTCGAGCGTTTCGATGATTTTTCCTATTATAGACACCGATACTCACTAGATATCGGTCCCGCGAATTTCAAGAGTTTCGAGAACTTGTGAAGTTTGAATTCGGGTAACAAATAACAAAATAAATATTATTTTCACGTTATATCTATAAAAATTAACAGTTTTCCGGTTTTCACTTTACTTGTACTGTGAAACCTTGCTTCTTGCCAGATTTCATGATTCTACGTCAATGGTAAGCAATCTATGGGATCTAATGAGCGAGTTTGTGATTTCAAACCAGGTGACGTAAATGGCCGTATATTATGATTCGTTGACTTTGAAGGTTAATTTATTTGCATTGCCGAGGGACCATATACCTTTGTATGTGATATAAATTTCGACTTGATACGTCTACTCGTTCCTAAGAAAAAGGGTACCTAACAAACTGGCGTACAGAGAAATAGTCGGATCTAAAATGTCAAAAAAACTTTTTGTCGTGTGATATAATTGCAAATTAACGATTACTCGCTGTTTCGTTTATTTATACCGTGAAACCTTTCTTTTTGACAAATTTTATGATCCTAGACCAACGGGAAGTGTTTTGATGAGTAAGTTCGTGGGTATCAGAATATATTACATAAATGGTCGTATCTTGCGATTGCACTGACTTAGAAGCTTAAATTTATTGCATCACCAAGGTACAACACATTTTAGTATGTGGCATAAATTTCAACATGGTATATCCACTCGTTCCTGAGAAAAAGGGGCTTAACAGGCGGATCGACAGACAGGCAGTCAGATAACAACTGGAAGAAAAGTGTGTGATATAATTACGCATAATTAGTTTCCTGATTTTTTTCCCTTGGCTGTGGTGTGAAACCTTGCTTCTTGCCAAATTCCATGATTCTAGGCCAACGAGAAGTACGCTATACGTTTTGACGGGTGAGTTTGCGACTAAATATGTGACTTACAGGGCCATCTCTTTTGACTGCGTTGGCGTAGAAGCTTCAATTTTTGCACCACCAAGGGACCGAAGACCTCAGTATTTGACATGATTGCGATATTGATACACTCACCCGATCTTAAGAAAAATGATTTTTAACAGCCAGATAGACAGGCAGACAGACAAACGAACAGGACAATGATAAAAGTTCTGTTTCTACCGATTTAGGTACGGCACCCCAGAACAGATTTCAGACATTTAGTTACCACAGACAGTGTTTCTAACTACTCTTTGAACGTTTCCTGCCTATTTCAGACTCTAGTGTTCTATTCTTCATAGTACAGGTTTTCAGATGAGAGATTAGAGTGAACTGAAGTCCGCAACTGTTTGCTGATGAAGCTGTAGTGTATGGGAAAGTGTCGTCTTTGAGTGACTGTACGAGGGTACACGATGCCTTGGAGAGAATTTCTATTTGGTGTGATGAATGGCTGGTTGCTCTGAATGAAGAAAACTCTAAGATAATTGAGATGACTAGGAAAAAAATCATGTAATATTGTAATAGAGAGTAGCGATGTGCTTTTTAACATGACCATTTCGATTACATACCTAGGCACAACGTTACAAACGGACATGAAATGCGACGAACGTACGTTCGGTCAGCTGTAGGCAATGTGAATGATCGGTTTATTTGCAGAATTCTTGGAAAGTATAGTGCATCTATAAGGGAGCCCACGTACAGAAAATATAGACTACCCATTCTATCTACTCGACTGTTTAGGATCTCTACCACATCGAACTAAAGAAAAATATCGATGAAGTAACAGTGTGTCTGTAGAAAAATTTTATACCTACCATCTGTCAAAAAATGTCATTAGAATGTTACAAAAACTGTGTCTTACTATTATTTTGCCGTGAATATAAATCAGTCTCTACTTTAAGGAATTCCATGCAAAGAAAAGATTTTTTATGAACTATCAAACAAGAAGGACTGACGTTGATACGTAATTGTAGGGGAACCACTGTCTCATTTGGGTCCTCTACTGTGAGCTATAAACGCCCCAGCATGGCTGCGTGATGTATTATACGGCGCGATAAGCTAGTCGTAAATAGGTTTCTGTAATTGAAACCGCGTGGCATTAACTGAGTAACTGTTCTCAAGGTTATACGGACAGATTAACCTTTAGATCAATACATCATGCCCGGGCCTTATCCGTTTTCGACGCTCGTGTTTTGACACTCGGCGAAGCGATTATGCTGTAACGGTGCTTACAATGTGAACAAATGAATTCAGAAGCGGCTGGCATATTGCTTTATCAGATATACGAGACCTGTTAGAGCTACTGTCAATATGCATGCGTGGTTAAGGAGCGGCGCGTAACGCACATCAATGCTATCTCCTACGTCTTATCTAGCATCTATTATTTCATTCAGCTGTCGTCGTCAATTGAACAGGGCCATATTTTAGCTACTGTATCTGACGCTTGTGTTTAATTATCTGTCGAACGACGTCTTTTGTTCGCCTGTCTCGCAGTTGACTGCAGCACGAAACGCTGACACAGGCAGCAGCATTGCAGATTAGTCCTGCGTACGCCGACGTTCTGTCTGTATGAAGTTCAACAGTCGCCAAGCTGAAAAACCAGTAGCAATTTAGCTCCTAAAAAATGCATGGGAAACTATTTCGTAATATAAATTGGTCACACATACGCAATTTGAACAGCAAACATTTTTGCACAGACAGCTGAAACTGTACATATAGCAACAGTAATAATAATATGAATAATAAGCGTTGGATTTAAAGCCCTGAGAAATGTATGTGACATACTTTAAAGTCCAGTCACGTGGTTGGAGTCTATGGGGTAAAAATACACACATCACAGTGCCGGATTACAGTTCTCCTATTTACTGGATACTAAATTACGCGCTGAATATGGCTGGCGAAGAATGATCACCCACAGGACAATGCCGCTACAGATTACAAAACAAAAACTTTCATTTATAAATAATGACTTCAGCGAAAGCTAAACACGGTGAATCAGTACGTCATCGACAAACTTACAGAGATATGGGCCAACGCAATTAAAAAATATATAGGGTGGTCCATTGATAGTGACCGGACCAAATATCTCACGAAATAAGCGTCAAACGAAAAAACTACAAAGACCGAAACTCGTGTAGCTTGAAGGGGGAAGCCAGATGGCGCTATGGTTGGCATGCTAGATGGCGCTGCCATAGGTCAAACGGATATCAACTGCGTTTTTTAAAAAAATAGGAACCCTCATTTTATTAACATATTCATGTAGTACGTAAAGAAATGTGAATGTTTTAGTTGGACCACTTATTTCGCTTTGTGATAGATGGCGCTGTAATAGGCACAAACATATGGCTCACAATTTTAGACGAACAGTTGGTAACAGGTAGGTTTTTTAAATTAAAATGCAGAACGTATGTACGTTTGAACATTTTATTTCGGTCGTTCCAATGTGATACATGTACGCATGCTGTTACAGCGTGATTACCTGTAAATACCATATTAATGCAATAAACACTCAAAATCATATCCGTCAACCTCAATGCATTTATGCATTTGAAAATACGAGTAACGATATTCCTCTCAACAGCGAGTAGTTCCTTCCGTAATGTTCGCACATGCATTGACAATGCGCTGACGCATGTTGTCCATCATGTTGGAAGTACATCGCCATTCTATCATGCAGTGAAACATCTTGTAATAACATGGGTAGAACATTACGTAGGAAATCAGCATACTTTGTTTCATTTAGATTGCCATCGATAAAATGGGGGCCAATTATCGTTTCTCCCATAATGCCGCACCATACATTAACCCGCCAAGGTAGCTGATGTTCCACTTGTCGCAGCCATCGTGGATTTTCCGTTGGCCAATAGTGCATATTATGTCGGTTCACGTTACCGATGTTGGTGAATGACGCTTCGTCGCTAAATAGAACGCGTGCAGAAAATCTGTCATCGTCCTGTAATTTCTCTTGTGCCCAGTGGCAGAACTGTACATTCAAAGTCGTCGCCATGCAATTCCTGATTCACATAAATATGGTACGGGTGCAATCGATGTTGATGAAGCATTCTCAACACCGACGTTTTTGAGATTCCCGATTCTCGCACAGTTTGTCTGCAATTGATGTGCGGATTAGCCGCGACAGCAGCTAAAACACCTACTTGGGCATCATCATTTGTTGCAGGTCGTGGTTGACGTTTCACATGTGGCTGAACAATTCCTGCTTGCTTAAATAACGTAACTATCCGGCGAATGGTCCGGACACTTGAATGATGTCGTCCAGGATACCGAGCAGCATATATAGCACACGTCCGTTGGGCATTTTGATCACAACATCCATACATCAACATGATATCGACGTTTTCTACATTTGGTAAACGGTCCATTTTAACACGGGTAATGTATCACGAAGCAAATACCGTCCACACCGGCGAAATGTTACGTGGTACCAAGTACTTATACGTTTGTGAATATTACAGCGCCATCTATCACAAAGCGAAAAAAGTGCTCCAACTAAAACTTTCATGTTTCTTTACGTACTACACGAATATGTAATATTTAAAAAAAACGCAGTTGATACCCGTTTGACCTATGGCAGCGCCATCTAGTGGCCCAACCATAGCGTCATCTGGTTTCTCCCTTCAAGCTAGACAAGTTTCGTTCTTTGTAGTTTTTTCGGTTGATGCTTATTTCGTGAGATTTTTTTTTCTTTATTGTTATTTTCAAACCTGTTTACAGGCTGGCCAGCAGCAGCATACTACGCCGCTCTTCGGCCGCAGAGAAACATACAAGACAGAAATGATGACAATGTGAGAAAAAAAAATACGGGGGACCATAAACGGAGACCAACACTTTCTAAAATACATGGAGCCGTTCACGGACGTAGAGTCCAAGATAAAAGTTGTTCAGACACTTGGACACAGACATAGACGAAAATTGAACGAAGGTGCACAAAACGAATTACACTGAATGTTCACTAACCGTGTATGAGTCCGGGGACCCGCCAAGAGAGGAGGGGGGAGAGGTGGAAGAGGGAGAGGGAGAAGGAGAGGGGAGAAACGATGCCATGGGCAGGGGAGATAGGGGGAAGGGAGAACACGGGGGGGGGGGGGGAGCCCGGAGGGAAGAGGGGTGGAGGAAGGGGATGGGGGAAAAGGAAAGAGAAGGGAAGAAGGGTGCCAAGAGGAGAGGACACAGGAAGTGGGGGTGGGGAGGATCAAAGTTAATAGGAGGGGTAGATGGAGGGAAGGAGGACATCATCAGGAAGGGGGAGCTGGCGGAAGCCACCTTGGGAGAAGGCAAGGAGGGTGGAGACATGGAGACCGGGTGGGACGTGGGAATACAGGCGTGGCAGTGGGCGGGGGTGGCAGAGGATGGGCGAGGCAAGCGGCTGGGGACGGTGGAGTTTGCAGGAGGTGTACACAATCTGTATCCTGTCAAGGAAAAGGAGGAGGTGGGGGAAAGGAATGAGATCGTACAGGATCCGTGTGGGGGAGGGGAGACGGATGTCATAGGCGAGGCGGAGAGCATGGCGTTCAAGGATTTGAAGGGATTTATAAAAGGTAGGGGGGCAGAGATCCAGGCCGGATGGGCATAGCAAAGGATAGGGCGAATGAGGGATTTATAGGTGTGGTGGATGGTAGAGCGGTCCAGACCCCACGTATGGCCTGAAAGGAGCTTGAGGAGATGGAGTCGGGAGAGTGCCTTGGCTTGGATTGTCCGGAGATGGGGGTCCAGGAGAGGTGACGGTCGAGGGTGACGCCAAGGTACTTGAGGGTGGGAGTGAGGGCGATAGGACAGCCATAGGAGGTGATATAGAAATCAAGGAGGCGGAAGGAAGGGATGGTTTTGCCTACAGTGATCGTCTGGGTTTTGGAGGGATTGACCTTGAGCAACCACTGGTTGCACCAAGCGGTGAACCGGTCTAGATGGGATTGGAGAAGGTGTTGGGAGTGTTGCAGGGTGGGGGCAAGGGCAAGGAAGGCGGTGTCATCGGCAAACTGGAGAAGGTGGATGGGGGTGATGGCTGCGGCATGTCCGCCGTATATAAAAGGTACAGAAGGGGGCAGAGGACGGAGCCTTGGGGCACACCGGTGGAGGGAAAAAAGGTGTAGGAATCCATGTTTTGGATGATGACGTAGGAAGGACGATGGGAGAGAAAGAAGCCGATCTGACAGACATAGTTAATGGGAAGTCGAAGGTTCGGAGCTTGAAGAGGAGACTGGAACGCAATACGCGGTCATAAGCTCGTTCGAGGTCCAGGGAGAGGAAGACAGCGGAGCGACGGGAATTAAGCTGGTCGGAAAGGAGATGAGTGAGGTGAAGGAGAAGGTCATCGGAAGAGAAGGATGGCCGAAAGCCACACTGGGTAACCGGAAGGAGGCAGTGCTGCTGGAGATGCTGGTGGATGCGGCGGATGAGGATAGATTCCAGAACCTTGCTGAAGACCGAGGTAAGGCTGATGGGACGGTAGGAAGAGACGGCGGACGGCGGTTTGCCAGGTTTAAGGAACATCAGGATATGGGAGGTTTTCCACAGGTCGGGGTAGTAACCGGTGGACCGGACTACATTGTAGAGCCTGGCCAAGGTGGAGAGGAAAGAGGCAGGAGCTTCACGAAGGTGAAGATAAGTGACACGATCGTGACCAGGAGTGGTGTTGCGTTTTGTACGGAGTGTAGCAGTGAGATCCTGTGTAGTGATTGGGGCGTTGAGTTCCGTGTGTGTAATGTTGTCAAAGTACTGGAAACCAGGCGCGAGGGGAGTGTCAGTTCGATCACAGACATCCAGGAAGAGGGAGTAATCGAACTGGGGATCATCGGGGATGGAAAAGACATCAGACAGGTAGGAGGCAAAGTGATTTGCATTACTGAGGGAGTCAGGGAAGGGGTGATCATCATGGAGAAGAGGATAGTAGGGGGAGGGTTTAGTTCCAGTAAGCCGACGGAAGGCAGACCCGAACTTGGATGAGTTGATAGGTAGGGTAGCATTTAAACGAGTGCATGTCTGTCGCCAGTCCCGGCGTTTCTTGGCCACGAGCAAATTATGAATTTGTCATTGGAGTTGTTGGTGGCGTCGTAGTGTGTCCAGGTCACGCATGTGTAGGAAGGCACGGTAGACACGGCGGGATTCACAGAGAAGGAGGACGGCCTGTGGGGGTAAGGTAGGACGGTGAGGGTGGATAGCGACAGTAGGGACGTGGGCGTCCACGGCCTCAGACAAGGTCTGCTGGAGAAAGGTGGCAGCATAGGTTACATCGTCAGGGTAACATTAGGTGAAGGGGTGGCTATCTACCTGGGTGGAGAGGGTATCTCGGTAGGGATTCCAGTTGGCATGGGAATAGTCATGGACGTACTTAGGGGGAGGGTCATGACGAGGGTTGGGGCGGGGGCAACGACCGTCTGAAACGGTGACGAGGACAGGGAGATGGTCGCTACCAATAGGTTCCAGGACATGCACCATTATGCGGCCAAGGAGGTTGGCGGAGGAAAGGACAACATCAGGAGTGGGAGATGGGGATGAGGTCGCCTTGAAGGGAGGAGAGCAACCGATGCCACCACCGTAACTGGGCGGCGGAACAACTGTCGATGTTGAGGTTGGCGGCGATCACGTAGGAGGAGAAGGTACGTTCAACGTGGGAGAGGAACTCGAAAGGAATAGGGGCGTTAGGGCGGATATAGATGGTGGCGCAGGTAACGGTAAGGCCGGGGAAGAA
Organism: Schistocerca gregaria; assembly: GCF_023897955.1. NCBI lineage: Eukaryota > Metazoa > Arthropoda > Insecta > Orthoptera > Acrididae > Schistocerca > Schistocerca gregaria. The sequence continues at coordinate 1,055,724,802 of NC_064920.1, forward strand.
GAGACTAAGGGTCAGGTGTTCGGTGGGGAGAGGTTGTGGCCGAACAGAGATCTGGCGGTTGTGACCAATGGCAACTCCGCCGTGTGCAATTGGGAGGGGATTATCAGAAGGGTGAAGGAGGTATGGCAAAGGGTGGACAGTGTGGTGGGGTTGGAGGAAGGTTGCATTGAGGAGAAAGGCGTCCACCCAGTGGGTGGCAAGGGTGTGCAGGAAGAGGTTCTTGTTGGCGGGAAGGGAGCGGATGTTGTTGAAAAGGATACGGTGTTGTCGCGCCATGACAGGGATTTAGACCAGGGTGTCAAGGCGGGAGAAGGTGACATGGGCCTGGTTGTTGGAGTAGGTGGCGTTCATTTTCAGGTGGTAAACGGAACGGGCGGCGAGGGATGCCTGTTGGAGGGTGTGGGGGTGCTGAAAATGATGAACATTCTGAAGGATGATGGTGAGGAATCTGATGATGTCCTAAGCAGGTTGTACGAAGGGAATTGCCGGGAGGGGTGGGGCTGTCCAGAGGGCGGACAGGAACGGTGAGTTCAGGAGTGGTAGTGTAAGTAGGCTGTTTAGGTTTTTGTATTGGTAACGCCACGTAGCGCTCTGTATAAAAATCACTGGCTGTGCTGTGTGCAGTCTGTGGCTCGTTTGCATTGTTGTCTGCCATTGTAGCGTTGGGCAGCTGGATGTGAACAGCGCGTAGCGTTGCGCAGTTGGAGGTGAGCCGCCAGCAGTGGTGGACGTGGGCAGAGAGATGGCGGAGTTTTGAAATTTGTAAGAATGGATGTCATGAACTGCTATATATATTATGACTATTAAGGTAAATACATTGTTTGTTCTCTATTAAAATCTTTCATTTGCTAACTACGCCTATCAGTAGTTAGTGCCTTCCGTAGTTTGAATCTCTTATTTAGCTAGCAGTATTGGGCTCTCTGTATTGCAGTAGTTCGAGTAACGAAGATTTTTGTGAGGTAAGTGATTTGTGAAACGTATAGGTTAATGTTAGTCAGGGCCATTCTCTTGTAGGGATTATTGAAAGTCAGATTGCGTTGCGCTAAAATCTTGTGTGTCAGTTTAAGCACATTCGTGTATAATTGTTCAAAGGGGACGTTTCATATGTCGACCCTTAGCCGAGGATACCTCACTGGAATCTTCTGATATTTTCTTGTAGTTTGTGTAGTTAGTGTAGCTTTTGTTTATTGCTAGCGCGTAATTATAGAGAGAATTTCCTCTGTAGTTGTAGTTTTTCATTGTTGTACAGTAAAACAGTTGTGGGATGCATGTAGATTTGCAGCAAGTATTTCGCAGCTGCGCTTGCAATTAACGAGATATTATTTTCAGTGCTACGTTAATGTGTTTTCTTATTTTGCTCTTCAAATTGTGCTTTTCTATGTTATCATGTGAAATATTGTGACAATAATGGCGTGTGAAAAACGTAATACTAGGCTCCAAAGTAAACTGAGAAATGACAGTGAAGACAAAATCAGTGTGTTAGCGCCACCGAGTAATGAATTAACTTATGTTCAAAGTAGTAATTTGTTAATTGTACATAGGAAAACGGAGCGGGCTGCACATAATGGTGTAGGTAGTTAAACAATTAGTGAACAGGGAAGCATTATCGATCGATCGGTCGGCAACAGCTCGCCTCAGGATTCCGAAATGACAGGACACAATCTTGCAAACACTGTAGTTTCAGGTTTTGCGTCCTCACCGTTTTGTCAAATAAATCAAGACACATTTTTTGCTTTTCAAAATGCGAATATTGCCGGTTCAAATGCACTGCCGAATAGCACTGAGGAACATGTTTCAGGCACCAGTGCACTATTATTACAGTTAATGCAGCAAATGGGACAAAGGCTACAAAAGTTAGACACAACACTTGAACAAAATCAGAAATAAATGGGACAAAATCTTCAAAAGTTAGACACAATGGAACAAAATCTTCAAAAAGTTAGACACCTTGGAACAAAATCAGAGACAAACACAGCAAAAGCTTCAAAAGTTAGATACAATGGAACAAAATCAGAGACAAACACAGCAAAAGCTTCAAAAGTTAGACACAATGGAACAAAATCTTTGGAAGTTAGACACCACACTTGAACAAACACGTGAAGATTTAACTACTGAGTTACATAACATTGAATCGAAATGTCAAAAAACCATTAATCATGTAAAAACATTACTTTGTGAGCATTTTCAACCTTTTTTTCGCGGCATGAAAATGCATTACAGAATCACGAAGCAGCCGTAAAAGAATTGCAAACTATTGTTCGTGAAAATCACAACACCTTGCAAGCTAAAATGGACTCAGTTGCATCCACCGATTCGGTTACGCAACTTTCAAGAACTCAGGAAAACTTAAAGGACACAGTAGATTCGATTTCAACACAAATGGACACTCTGAAACTTGGTTCAGAAAAACACACTGAGGAAATGTGTTCACTATCGGAGAAAGTAGCCGATCTTTCAGATCAGTTAACTAATTTATCTGCAAAGGTAGATGATGATCTGAATGACACAAGACCTGTAGCCTTCACTGACACAGAAGAGTTATGAACAAAATAATGAATTCAAACAAAATCAGAATCAAATTAATACGCAATCCGGGAAGTACAAGATCAGCTGACACAGATAATACAAGAATTACATATTTCAGAGGACACTCGCGCTCCAATACGGGAAGAGGGACATAGAAATACGGAACAGCCACAAAATAATAACACAGGGCATTTCGGAAATCATGAAAGAAATTGGCAAGGTGCACCGAATTTTGAGATGGAACCGACGACACGACGAAACAATGATCGATATGCTACTCGCCGACACGACGATTTTGACTATAAGCTGTTCATTACTACACGTAAATTCAAAACATTTAAGAATTCTGGCAACGACATTCATCCAAAAGCGTGGCTCCATCAATTCTCTCATTGTTTTTCTCCCAAATGGTCATTGGAGCACAGGTTAGAATTTATGTGTGGCTACTTGGAGATGAACCAGCTGTAAGAATGCGATCGGTCATTGAGGATTGCCACAGTGAAGGAGAATTTTACCATGCCTTCCTCTCAGCATATTCGTCTCAAGCCACACAAGACCGAGTAAAACATGGCATCATAATGATGACACATTTCGAACAATCTGAATTTTCCAGTCTTGTGAAATATTTTGAAGACATTTTGCATAAGAATCAATATCTTTCAAACCCATACAGCCCTTCAGAACTCATCCGCATTTGCTTAATGAAATTGCCGGAACATTTAACGAATATTATTTTGGCAAAGACGACGTTGCAGCTTTTCAGGGACTCTTACAAGAATTAGAGATTGGCACAGACAGTCGCGGGATGCGAAAACAGGAAAACAATCACTGCAGGTCACATCCGTCGTAATTCCGCGATGAAAGAAACAATAACTGGACACGACAAGGCTATTCTCACAACACAGATCGTGACCAAAACAGACACCACCCATATGACAACTACTGGTAGAGTAATAGTTACAGAGAAAGATCGATTTCCGTAGTAATGAATATAACAGAGACAATCGTAGAAACAGACAATATAGGAGCCAAAACAATTGCTATCAAGGGAGACAGAATAACTTCAGACGCAACAGTTCAGCGCGCAGTTACGATTCAGGGAGAAAGTCTCCACCATTTAACCGACAAGAAAGAAATTACAGAAACTACCGACAAAACGACAGACCTGAATTCCTTCAGAACTGGCTGGATTCAAACAGGGCGGGATCCTCTCGTCAAGGTGAATTTGTGGAGGTTATGTCTCCTAATCCCAATAACGACGCGCGACAACAAAGAGACAGACAATGACTCGCACCGCAGGCAGCCACGTGCGCCGGCTGGCTCAGAGAAAAATAACGTAAGACGCTAGCCTTGAGAAAAATTTGAGCATTCTTTACCGGCGTATACGACAAGATAATTCCGTTGAAGCTACAGCTTTGCATAGTAGGAAGAGTAAAAGATTGTACCACGTTTCAAACGTTAAACCGTTTATTGAGAGATAATCTGCTTTTTAAATTTGTCTTTGCCATAAAATTTTTCACTTCACGCTAGTAGTACAATTTGTCACACTGAGAAACTGTTAACATGCAACAATGTTTAGAAGTTAACTATCCAGTCGAGAACCTAGGGAACATTTTTAAACAGAAATTACGAATGCATTGTTATAGTGAACAGACGACACAGTGTTGTTATTTGTACATTTTTGCTTGTTAGTTGCACGATTACGTAACGACTATAAGGCTTACATACTTAGAACATATATTGTTAATGAAATTTTAATGCAACATTTTGGTTTAGTTGAAAAGACATTCTTTATTTGAAGTACTTTCTGTGAGATTAAAAATGACTTAGCATTCGGTTTCTTTGATAGCTACACGATTATATCACGACGCTACTAACGTGTGACACAATTTACATTGTGCTTTTGCGGTGTATCTGTTTTATGTCTACACAGTTTTTCTGAATTCTTCTGGAAAGGAAAACATGTTTTAGTAATAACTTTGTGGTATAGCTACAATGAGACAGCCTTGTCTGTAGCACAACAATACGTACAGTACAGTACGGCAATAAGCGTAATAACTAAGATATCTATACGCAAAGAATTTCACTTTCGTTTATCATGAGGTAAGTACATTGACTTCTGCAGAACTTAGCTTTCGGAGGACAATAACTACGACACTTCCACAGAGATTATCTTACAGCAAGACGCACATTTAGCGCTATAGGACACGCATTGGAGTGATTAAGTTTGTACTTAAACCATTTATTTTTCAACATATTTGAATTACAAAGAATGTTTTCCGTGATACATTTCATTCCATTGCTGTAATCTGTAACTCCTGAGGATATAATTACATTAATCCTCAGGGGGGTACACGCTTACTTTGTGTACCATGTGTATGGAAAGCACAAGGAGCCTTAGCTAATATGGTATTTGCTCATACAACTTTACACATCGGTACCATATTTCTCTAACACAGAATTACACAGCTATGTGATCATTTAAATGAATGAGACAAATATTTATTTTACTACATCAGTGACAGATGTTTACGTAATTACACAGTTGGATAACTTCACACTTATGAAATTGTATTTTGTTTGTACTTTGTGAACTATTCATTTTTTTTTTTTGAACCATTGTGATACTACGAGAGCTTTGAATGATGTATTTGGAATGGGATCATGATTTTTAAAGTACGTTTGAGGCAGATGACACTTTTGACATGAGGAGAGAATTTTTTTTAGGTTTTGAAATTATTGGAGGATGCTACGACGATTTTGAGAATTTGACTGAGGTGTTATGATGTTATTATTACGATGAGTATGTGTATTATGCTCTTGAGGTATGTTTATGATCAATAAGATGATGCTACCGTATATGAGGAATTTGATTATGCTACGCATGAAATATTGAAGAAGTGTCGACGAATAAGGTATGGAATAATGAGCAGTGGTTAGGTACTCTGGTTTGTGAAAAAGGTTGTTGTAAACCAAGAATCGTACTTTAACAGTTATGAAGTGTATGTAAATGCGTGAATGTATTACAATGCCGATGAAAATTTTTTGGACACTGTTACATTTGTAGGATTTTATTTTCTACACATTTGTAACGCAAATTCTCAACGTTTGAAAATATTTTTTTATGAGACTGTCACTGTAGCTGAAACTGCTGTCGTAAATATTTCGGTAAGAAAGTGAAGTGACCACCTGCACGTAATGCGTCGTGGGCACCCAGCTGGGCGACAGCCACCTGGAGACAAGCCATTAGTGTGTGCCTTTCAGAGGCACAGGTGGAGAGAAAATAAAAAGAGGCCATTATCCTCGCTATTGGCATTCCTTTGTGGAAAGCACCGCAAATACGACACGCTCATTTCTTGGAAACATTCTTACATCTGCACACCTGATTATGACAAGTGTCTTTCCATGAGAGTTGAGAGAACTTCTATTGACTTATGAAATGCCACATAGCTATTGAATGATGTTTTCATTCTTTGCTTTGCATAATTGCTTATTTCATTTGATATCTGTTTTCCAGCTGTGTTACAGCATTGGTTTTATAAAATAAAATTAAATGCATTTGCTAATGTGAAAACTTTCTGTCAACAGATCTGTAAAATAATAACTTTATGATCCACATTCTTCAAAAAAAAAAAGGAGCACTTGGAAACGAAAGAACAATAAGAAGGGACTAGTAACAGTAACTGCATACGTAATTTTCTTTTCAAGTACTTGGTAATTTATTTCATAGAATAAGTTTTTGTGGTGCTCCACTTTAATTATGTAGACATTAAGATGTGAATATACATTTCCCTTATCTGCATTGTTGTCTTTAGTGTAATATTTTTTCTGCTTGAGCTTTTTCATGTTTAGATACAAGTTATTGCATTTGCTGCTGCTGTTTGCCAGGCATAATGTTACCGAATTTCACTTTGTATTACTCTGATAAGCCAGTTTTACTACTGATTTATTTTTCTTGTTGCTGTTCATTGCTTCATATTAGTTGTAATGTTGCATATGCTTTGCTATGTCCTATATTGCTGCCATTTTTGGCCAATTTGCATTTTTTTGTCATTGCTGTTTGTGTTAATTGTTTTGTGCTGCTGCATTGCATCGTCCCTTAGTTTAGCATCTGAGCTCAGTAGGTTTAAGTTAGCTTAAGAGGGGGTAGGCTATATAAGAAACTAACTATGATGAATTGGAAGAAAATCATTGAGAAGCTATAAGAAAATGGTTTGGCCAAAAATGTAGTGTACAGTGGAGAAAAACTATTTTTGAAAGAGGATGTGAACTTATAATTACAGAAGAATGCTTGGATAGGATTTTTTTGGTGGAAACAAATGTTGAAATAAGACGAAAGATCTATGGAATGAAGTTTTGGGTTGGACTGCTATACCAAATGTTACACTGAAAACAAAACATGCCCTTTCTTTTTGTGTTATCTCACTATGTGTTTGTGTACCCTTGTGTATTTATTTTCTTCCTGTCTCTGTGTACTGTTTCATAGAATTTTTTCTCTTCTAATACTAAGCTACAATCACTATGATGAGGAATACTGTTATCCTCAAATACAATTTGCATTAATAACATGTTATTTAATTCGTAAAGATGTTTACACATTATTTATTCTGTTTTGTTCAAATGCTCATGTGTGAAGTTGATGTTTCAAAAGTTATTCTGATCTTTTATGTATGTACTTAAGTCGTAATTTTTGTAACACTGATGTATTTGTTATTTCGATTCTTTTATAAAGCCTGTATTACTGCATATGTAATCTGTATTGCTATGTTCTTTAATGATGTATTTTGTACCTTTGTTATTGTATTCTTATGTTAAAATATTGTAATTGACACCAGTTCATAAAACTAAGTAACTTGTAAGCATTCATTTCACTGCACACATTCCTGTTGGTCATAGTATATGCACAATATGTGAAAAACGGAGGTCTGTTAGTGTTTGGACGTATGTTGATCATTCAGCAAGGGATTGGTTAACAGCATTGCTGGTTCTAAGGACATTTAAAAAAAAATGTGAGTGCATAAGTGGTGGTTAATGGACTTGCTATATTCTCTGCAAGACTCTTAGATGGTGATTGTGCACCTGCACAGACGCAACAGATGGCTGCTGGCCATCTCTACAAGGACCACAGTGGGTCTACACCTATGATGACTCACCAATACCATTATTTCTACAAGGACTGCAGTGGGTCTGCACCTCTGGTGGCCCACCGTTACCGTAATCTCTACTAGGACTACAGTGGGTCTGCTCTGTGATGATCAACCTACCAATGTTTTTAAAAACTTCGACTGACTGTGCTGTGGGTTTGCTCTGTTGTGGCCCATTACCTGTCAGCATGTCAAGAGTCAGCAGTGTCTTTCTGTTGGAAGGACAACACTACTTCTTCAAGACTGCATGGAAATCCACTACTTCCGTGTGCATTTTCTTTTACTGCACAGACATTGAGCAAAAACACTGCTATTTTACTGTGATGAACGATCAGGACTGTCTTTATGGACTGTAAGAAAATTTTACCTTTTGACCAACATTGTATCGATAAGTGTGTACTTTTCATTTCCTTGTTATTGTAATTATGAAAAAAATTTTCAAATCTGTATTGGCCACTGCCCAAAACAATTTGTAAAATTTTTTGTGGGGAGCGTGGGGGCTATGCAAGTAGGCTGTTTATGCTGTTTAGGTTTTTATATTGGTAACGCCACGTAGCGCTCTGTATAAAAATCACTGGCTGTGCTGTGTGCAGTCTGTGGCTCGTTTGCATTGTTGTTTGCCATTGTAGCGTTGGGCAGCTGGATGTGAACAGCGTGTAGCGTTGCACAGTTGAAGGTGAGCCCCCAGTAGTGGTGGATGTGGGGAGAGAGATGGCAGAGTTTTGAAATTTGAGAGAATGGGTGTCATGAACTGCTATATATATTATGACTATTAAGGTAAATACATTGTTTGTTCTCTATTAAAATCTTTCATTGGCTAACTATGCCTATCAGTAGTTAGTGCCTTCCGTAGTTTGAATCTTTTATTTAGCTAGCAGTATTGGCGCTCTCTGTATTGCAGTAGTTCAAGTAACGAAGATTTTTATGAGGTAAGTGATTTGTGAAACGTATAGGTTAATGTTAGTCAGGGCCATTCTCTTGTAGGAATTATTGAAAATCAGATTGCGTTGCGCCAAAAATGTTGTGTGTCAGTTTAAGCACAGTCTTGTACAATTTTTTTAGGAGGGGGTCAGGCCTTACATTTCTGGGAGTAAGTGGGGTGAGGGAGGTTACAGGTATTTCAGGAGGGGGGGGGGGGGGTGGACTGGAGATTGGGGCACTGCCTGAGAAAGTGGGCTTGCCAACAGTGCGGACAGGTGGGGGCCTCGTGGCACTCAGATGTAGGGTGCGCATTATACCGCAAGCACCTCTGGCAGCAGACGGATTGAGGAGGGGAACGGGAAGGGTCAACTGGGTAGTGGCGGTGAAAGAGAAGGGCACCCTCCTTCAGGAGACAGTCGATGGAGGGAGCGTGCTCGGAAAAGACCCGCATAAGGCGGGTGGGGCCGACAGTGTTATGAATGCGGCGAACCGCACACACCTCTAGATGGGGATGAACCTTGAGCTCCGCCAACACCTCCTCCTCCGTGATCGCCGGACTAAGCCGACTGATCATGGCAGTGAGGGTCGGAGTGCGACGAAGGGGGTTGGGGTTGGCCGGAGGGGACGGGGAAGGAGCAGGGGTGAGGGAGGCATTAGGGCCAAAGCGGGTGACAGGGATGCGGGAAAGGAGGTCCGTGTGGAGGGTAGGGCTGGGGGAGGAAATGAGCACCGAATCACAGTGAGGAGTGAGGAAGGAGATGGGGGCACCAGGAAAATTCTGGCGAAGGAAGAGGGTGAGGTTCCGGTCTTCAAGAAAGGAGGGATCAGGACGGGTGAGGAGGTAGCGGTAGGACTGGCTGGAGGAGGAGGAGGAGGAGGAGGGGGGACCGGTGGGGAGACATCCATGGCATCATGAGTTGGGGAAGGGGGACGAGGCGGAGCCTTTTTGGGAGTAGAGGAGGCAGGGGTGCCACTGGGGCGCTTGACGGCGGCGGAAGAGGTGTGGGGGATGGGAAAGACTGGAATGTGGCGGGGAGTGACAGGTCCCAGTGCTGGAGTCGGCGCCGGAGACGGTGAGGGTGACGGCGAAGGCGACGGTGAAGATGATGATGACGAGGGTGAAGGGGAGAGTTGAGCGTGAGCTGTAGCTCTCCGGGCAACCACCCTAGTGGGGCTCACAGAAACGGAAGGAGCAGGGGGAGGGAAGGGAGGGAAGGGATCAGTGGAGGCACGGGAGGGAGGAGCCAGGGATGGGGCGACAAATATGGAGGGAGATGGGAGAGTGAGCAGCGGGGGGATGGACTGAGGGGGGAGTGATACGGCACACCATATGATGGTGGTGGCAGTGGCTGAGGGGGAGGTGTAGACGATGGCAGTGGTGGTGGCTGTAGAAGAGGTGGTGGGGTTTGACATTATGATGAGAGGAAAAACACAGAACAAGTCAAGGAAGCAAACGAGAGACGGGCAGGGCGACGAGAGACACAGAGTAGAAGGTGACGGAGAACGACGAAGGACGAAGGAGACTGGGGCCGAAGCCCCACTCTGCTGTCGCTGGCGGTGGGGGCGACCCAGTTGCCTGGCGGTGGGGACGCCTCCACTGCTGCTGCTGCTGCTGCTGGAGGCAGCTAGGACCACCGCTGGCTGCTGGCTGCGACCAGGGCTGGCGGGGACCGGTGCTGGCGGGAACTGGCGCAGGCGGGTTGCTGTCGAGGACCGCTGCTTCCGGGGACCGCTGCTGGCTACTGGCTGCTTGCTGCTCGCTGCTTGCTGCTGGCGTGGACCGCGGCACGTCGACGGGCGGGCTGGCTGGCTGGCTAGCTGGCTGACACCTGCAACACCTATCGTTCCGATTGGTACCGCAACAGCACAATCGAAGGGCGGTATTCAAGTGAATTACCGCCGGAGAATGTTCGTGAGATATTTGGCCCGGTCATTATCAATGGACCACCCTGTAAAGTACACCTGCCCACTAACATGCATACATTAAGAGCTATGAGAACTTGTTCATCTTCACCATTGTGAAACACATTTCTTCTACTTAACAACTGCTCACAGGTCTTAAGTATGCATTTTAGAGCACTCGTATACTGTATTTTTTCCTGTTTTGTCTATGCTACACCCTCCCAGAATATGGAAAGCAAAAAGCTTGCAGTAGAAGAGAAATGTTTCACAGAATCGAAGACGGATAACTGTTCATCGCTCTTAAGGTAGGAACTTTATAGTCCACATTTACTTGACCTTTTTTCGTTGTTCTGGTCCACACTACCACCCCTGAATGTTTGGAGATCTGGTTCACCCTGTATGTCCTTGTTATGTATTGTTCAGCGATCAAGTTATGAGGGCGATAGTGTATGAAAACTGTTGAAACTCTGTTCACTTGTAGTGTTCAATGAAACAGTTTTAAATTCGGTAAATTCATCTAAGAAATTATCAATATTTCTTCAACACATCGTTGCAGTTCAGAGACAGTCCATAAAATGTGATGTAGAAACGTTTGCTGAATGCGCTAGCTCACGAAGAAATTTGAACAGTACATAGAACTGTCTAATCAAAAATTCTGAACTGTTTCAGAATCAACTGATTCGCCGCACATCTGCAAGTTGTCGCTTAATCACACAACATCGATGACCATGCACTCGAGGCCCTAACACGGTCGTCAATCTGTCTTTGGAAAAATCCTCAAAATGTATTAATCATTCGTATTACAGATATAACTGCACACTTAAATGTACTGCACAAGTAATTCAGCTCATCTACATCTATCTACATCCATACTCCGCAAGTCACCTGACGGTGTGTGGCGGAGGGTACCCTGAGTACCTCTATCGGCTCTCCCTTCTATTCCAGTCTCGTATTGTACGTGGAAAGAAGGATTGTCGGTATGCTTCTGTGTGGGCTCTAATCTCTCTGACTTTATCCTCATGGTCTCTTCGCGAGATATACGTAGGAGGGAGCAATATACTGCTTGACTCTTCGGTGAAGGTATGTTCTCGGAGCTTTAACAAAAGCCCGTACCGAGCTACTGAGCGTCTCTCCCGCAGAGTCTTCCACTGGAGTTTATCTATCATCTCCGTAACGCTTTCGCGATTACTAAATGATCCTGTAACGAAGCGCGCTGCTCTCCGTTGGATCTTCTCTATCTCTTCTATCAACCCTATCTGGTGCGGATGCCACACTACTGAGCAGTATTCAAGCAGTGGGCGAACAAACGTACTGTAACCTACTTCCTTTGTTGTCGGATTGCATTTCCTTAGGATTCTTCCAATGAATCTCAGTCTGGCATCTGCTTTACCGACGATCAACTTTATATGATCATTCCATTTTAAATCACTCCTAATGCGTACTCCCAGATAATTTATGGAATTAACTGCTTCCAGTTGCTGACCTGCTATTTTGTAGCTAAATGATAAGGGATCTATCTCACTCGCTAAAATATGCTAGTTTCATGGTGACTCGCCGCAAGCGGTCTCGGCGTGTATTGGGCCTGCGTGGACCTGGCTCCTCCTGAGTCCCAAATTGAACTCGCACACTCACAAGACGCAGAAAAATAACAAAGTCTCCCCAAAGATAACCACCGCTGCTGCCACTAGACGACAGGACACGCATGCGAAACCTTGTGACGCTAGTCAACACGAGAAGAAGACCAACAACCGTAACCACGCCAACTAAACGATACCGTCAGGCCTCAAACAGAGGGCGGAAATCAACAAACAGCACCAACGTGAGTCGCAGTACGGCTCATATTGCAACGTATTGCAACGTACATCCATTTGCACAGGTGTACTGTTTTCCCATCCCCTCCTCCATAGTTGCTCACCCCCCCCCCCCACCCGCCCCCCCCCCCCCACACACACCTTTCCTCCATTATCAAACTGACGACTCCTTAACCAATATTTACTTTCAGTCAAGTTGTGCCAATAATTTCTTTCCACCATTTATATCCAGTCCCCCTCATCACTTTGGATTCCGCAGAAATATTGGAACACGTGAGGCAATACTGACCCTACGACTTATCTTAGAAGAAAGATTAAGGAAAGGCGAACCCATGTTTCTAGAACTTGTAGACTCAGAGAAAGCTTTTGACAATGTTGATTGGAATACTCACTTTCAAATTCTGAATGTGGCAGGGGTAAAATACAGGGAGCGAAAGGCTATTTACAATTTGTACAGAAACCAGATGGCAGTTATAAGAGTCAAGGGGTATGAAAGGGAAGCAGTGGTTGGGAACGGAGTGAGACGGGGTTCCCGATGTTATTCAATTTGTATATTGAGCAAGCAGCAAAGGAAACAAAACAAAAGTTCGGAGTAGGTATTAAAATCCATGGAGAAGAAATAAAAACTTTCCGGTTTCTCCGATGACATTGTAGTTCTGTCAGAGACAGCAAAGGACTTTGAAGAGCAGCTGAACGGAATGGACAGTTTCTTGAAAGGAGGGTATAAGATGAACATCAACAAAAGCAAAACGAGATTAATGGAATGTAGTCGACTTGAGTCGGCTGATGCTGATGGGATTAGATTAGGAAATGAGACACTTAATATAGTAAAGGAGTTTTGCTATTTGGGAAGCAAAATAACTGACGATGGTCAAAGTAGAGAGGATATAAAATGTAAACTGAGAGAAAAATTTGTTAACATCGAGTATAGATTTAAATGTTAGGATGTCGTTACTGAAAGTATTTGTATTGAGTGTAGCCATGTAGGGAAGTGAAACGTGGACCATAAACAGTTTAGACAGGAAGAGAACAGAAGCTTTCGAAATGTGGTGCTACAGAAGAATGATGAAGATTAGATGGGTAGATCAGATAACTGATGAGGAGATATTGAATAGAATTCGGGAGAAGAGAAGTTTGTGGCACAACTTGACTAGAAGAAGGGATCGGTTGGTAGGACATGTTCTCAGACATTGAGGGATCACCAATTTAGTATTGGAGGGCAGCGTGGAGGGTAAAAATCGTAGAAGGAGACCAAGAGATGAATACACTAAGCAGATACAGAAGGATGTAGGCTGCAGTAGGTACTGGGAGAAGATGAAGCTTGCACATGATAGAGTAGCATGGAGGGCTGCATCAAACCAGTCTCAGGACTGAATACCACAGCAACAACAACAACAACCCCTCATTAGTTATCAGATCTCCTTATTTACTTTCCCATATTCTTCTGTAACTCTGCATTTCAAAAACACTGTGGGGGTACGAAGCACCTTCCTACTATTGGTGTATGGCTAGGACTGAAAATGGACAGAGGGAAGGGGAGGAGAAGAAGGACCGCATAAGGGAGTGGAGGAAATGGATGGAAAGTTGAGGAGAAGAGGTGTAGGAGACAGCTGAAGAAGGTAGTGTGCAGGTGAAATGGAAGAGACTGTGAGGAAGCGTTTGAAGAGAGTGAGGGTGTAAGTTGGAACAGGGGAATAGTGTAGTAGTGGCAAGAGATGTGGGGAGGCAGGTGGAAGTGGTATAGATTGTGAGGAGGGAGTGGAAGAGGGGTATCACGTGAGGAGGCAGATGGAAGAGGATGGAAGAGGGGAGAGAAAGTGCAAGGTGGATTAAGGGAGAGGTTTAAATTTATCCTGATTGTACGTGTCATTACGTAAACAACCAGCGTGGCTTCTCTCCTCTGTGTGTGATTTTTTTTAGGGTGGAGGGAGGGCGTTACATATCAGCCAATCCCTGTAACGCCTCTAGGTATTTCTGCCAAACTTAGTACATATAACACTAGGAACCTGGAAAACAATTATTATGACAGTAAGACACACGTAATCGCCCTAGGGATTATGGTGAGGGTGAAATGATTTGATATAAAGGTATAAATGAGAGACGCCTGGACCAGTTTCAACAAAAACTTGGATATATTGCAATTACATTGTGACAGGGTGGTAGAGTAACCACTTTTGAAAAGTTTCAGAATAAAAACCGTCTTCGTTCTAAAGTTATGTAATTCAATACCACATTTCACTCCCAGCGTAGTCATAAAAGACAGGACCATAACCGTTCCTCTACTTGTTTCTAACACATTGGTTTCTTGTTTTTGTAGACAATCTGATGGAGCCCCAAACGGTTGGTTGAAATGCGGTTTTTTTTTTTTTTTCTTTTTTTTTTTTTTTTTCAGTCTACTGACTGGTTTGATGCGGCCCGCCACGAATTCCTTTCCTGTGCTAACCTCTTCATCTCAGAGTAGCACTTGCAACCTACGTCCTAAATTATTTGCTTGACGTATTCCAATCTCTGTCTTCCTCTACAGTTTTTGCCCTCTACAGCTCCCTCTGGTACCATGAAAGTCATTCCCTCATGTCTTACCAGATGTCCTATCATCCTGTCCCTTCTCCTTATCAGTGTTTTCCACATATTCCTTTCCTCTCCGAGTCTGCGTAGAACCTCCTCATTCCTTACCTTATCAGTCCACCTAATTTTCAACATTCGTCTATAGCACCACATCTCAAATGCTTCGATTCTCTTCTGTTCCGGTTTTCCCACAGTCCATGTTTCACTACCATACAATGCTGTACTCCAGACGTACATCCTCAGAAATTTCTTCCTCAAATTAAGGCAGGTATTTGATATTAGTAGACTTCTGTTGGCCATAAATGCCTTTTTTGCCATGGCGAGTCTGCTTTTGATGTCCTCCTTGCTCCGTCCATTATTGGTTGTTTTACTGCCTAGTTAGCAGAATTCCTTAACTTCATTGACTTCGTGACCATCAATCCTGATGTTAGGTTTCTGGCTGTTCTCATTTCTACTACTTCTCATTACCTTCGTCTTTCTCCGATTTACTCTCAAACCATACTGTGTACTCATTAGACTGTTCATTCCGTTCAGCAGATCATTTAATTCTTCTTCACTTTCACTCAGGATAACAATGTCATCAGCGAATCGTATCATTATATCCTTTCACCTTGTATTTTAATTCCACTCCTGAACCTCTCTTTAATTTCCATCATTGCTTCCTCGATGTACAGATTGAAGAGTAGGGGTGAAAGGATACAGCCTTGTCTTACTCCCTTCTTCATAAGAGCACTTCGTTCTTGATCGTACACTCTTATTATTCCCTCTTGGTAGCGGTACATATTGTATATGACCCGTCTCTCCCTATTGCTTACCCCAAATTTTTTCAGAATCTTGAGCAGCTTGCACCATTTTATATTGTCGAACGCTTTTTCCAGGTCGACAAATCCTATGAACGTGTCTTGATTTTTCTTTAGCCTTGCTTCCATTATTAGCCGTAACGTCAGAATTGCCTCTCTCGTGCCTTTACTTTTCGTAAAGCCAAACTGATCGTCACCTAGCGCATTCTCAATTTTCTTTTCCATTTTTCTGTATATTATTCTTGTAAGCAGCTTCGATGCATGAGCTGTTAAGCTGATTGTGCGATAATTCTCGCACTTGTCAGCTCTTGCCGTCTTCGGAATTGTGTGGATGATGCTTTTCCGAAAGTCAGATGGTATGTCGCCAGACTCATATATTCTACACACCAACGTGAATAGTCGTTTTCTTGCCACTTCCCTTGATGATTTTAGATATTCTGATGGAATGTTATCTATTCCTTCTGCCTTATTTGACCGTAAGTCCTCCAAAGCTCTTTTAAATTCCGATTCTAATACTGGATCACCTATCTCTTCTAAATCGACTCCTGTTTCTTCTTCTATCACATCAGACAAATCTTTATCCTCATAGAGGCTTTCAATGTATTCTTTCCACCTATCTGCGCTCTCCTCTGCATTTAACAGTGGAATTCCCGTTGCACTCTTAATGTTACCACCGTTGCTTTTAATGTCACCAAAGGTTGTTTTGACTTTCCTGTATGCTGAGTCTGTCCTTCCGACAATCATATCTTTTTCGATGTATTCACATTTTTCCTGCAACCATTTCGTCTTAGCTTCCTTGCACTTCCTATTTATTTCATTCCTAAGCGACTTGCATTTCTGTATTCCTAATTTTCCCGGAACATGTTTGTATTTCTTCCTTTCATCAATCAACTGAAGTATTTCTTCTGTTACCCATGGTTTCTTCGCAGCTACCTTCTTTGTATCTATGTTTTCCCTCCCAACTTCTGTGATGGCACTTTTTAGAGACGTCCATTCCTCTTCAACTGTGTTGCCTTCTGCGCTATTCCTTATTGCTGTATCTATAGCGTTAGAGAACTTCAAACGTATCTCGTCATTCCTTAGAACTTACGTATCCCACTTCTTAGCGTATTGATTCTTCCTGACTAATGTCTTGAACTTCAGCCTACTCTTCATCACTACTATATTGTGATCTGAGTCTATATCTGCTCCTGGGTACGCCTTACAATCCAGTATCTGATTTCGGAACTCTGTCGGACCATGATGTAATCTAACTGAAATCTTACCGTACCTCCCGGCCTTTTCCATGTGTACCTCCTCCTCTTGTGATTCTTGAACAGGGTATTCGCTATTACTAGCTGAAACTTGTTACAGAACTCAATTAGTCTTTCTCCTCTTTCATTCCTTGTCCCAAGCCCATATTCTCCTGTAACCTTTTCTTCTACTCCTTCCCCTAAAACTGCATTCCAGTCGCCCATGACTATTATATTTTCGTCCCCCTTTACATACTGCATTACCCTTTCAATATCCTCATACACTTTCTCTATCTGTTCATCTTCAGCTTGCGACGTCGGCATGTATACCTCAACTATCGTTGTCGGTGTTGGTCTGCTGTCGATTCTGATTAGAACAACCCGGTCACTGAACTGTTCACAGTAACACACCCTCTACCCTACCTTCCTATTCATAACGAATCCTACACCTGTTATACCATTTTCTGCTGCTGTTGGTATTACCCGATACTCATCTGACCAGAAATCCTTGTCTTCCTTCCACTTCACTTCACTGACCCCTACTATATCTAGATTGAGCCTTTGCATTTCCCTACCACGTTCAAGCTTCTGACATTCCACGCCCCGACTCGTAGAACATTATCCTTTCGTTGATTATTCAATCTTTTTCTCATGGCAACCTCCCCCTTGGCAGTCCACTCCCGGAGATGCGAATGGGGGACTATTCCGGAATCTTTTGCCAATGGAGAGACGTGTCTTTAATGCAGTGGTTTCCATTGCCTTCTGCATCCTCATGTCGTTGAATCTTCTGCCTTTAGGGGCAATTTCCCACCCCTAGGACAAGACAGTGCCCTGTACCTCTATCCGCTCCTCCGCACTCTTTGACAAGGCCGTTTGCAGATTGAGGCTGACTTCTTAAGCCAGAAGTCTTCGGCCGCCAATGCTGATTATTTATCAGAATTTAGGCAGTGGCGGGGATCGAACCCGGGACCGAAGACGTTTTGATTATGAATCAAAGACGCTACCCCTAGACCAGGGGCCACGATACTGACAACAAATAACTTGGCAAACAAGACTGTTTTCATTCTGCAAAAAAAATTTTATATGCTTTTTACTGTGTCAGATGAGTACAGTAGTAAGATAGCCCCACTACCGTAGGGGTAGCGTAGGAACGAGAAGACGGTGATGTAAAATTCTTTTAAAACAATATATTGGTAGTTTCTTCCTGACTTTATTTGACGTGGAATATTTTAAAAGTATGGAGCACACTTTTTCTGCTGCTGCGGGCCAATATTTCTGTAAACGTGTTTTGGAACACCAGAGATTCAGACATGAATTCAATATGAATGTGACATAGGCGTACACAGACAATGACCTAGATAAAGAGAGAACGTCTTTGTGTAATAAACAGCTGTACTTATTCTTTCTTTGGCAGTCGATATCTTTTTCTATCTGACCATACTCGGACCGTAAAAGACGCATTTAACTGTCCATTTCGCAATTACATTGAGGTGTTAAAAGTCATGGGATAGTGATTGGCACGTACACAGATGGCGGTAGTATCACATACACGAGGTGTAAAAAGGGTAGTGCATTGCGGAGATGTCATTTGTATTCATGCGATCCATGTGAAAAGGTGACCGGCGTGGTTTGCTAATACGACAGGAATAACGCGGAGTGGCTGTTAGAGATAGACGCATGGGACACTCCTTTGGGAGATCGTTGGGGAATTCGATACTGTGTGATCCACAGTGTCAAGCGAGTGCCGAGAATATCAAATTCTAGGCGTTACCTCTCACCATGGGCAACGCAGTGGCCGATGTCCTTCACTTAACGTTCTAGAAGAAAAGCGTTTGCTTAAACTAGTCAGACAAGAAACACTGCGTGAAATAACCGCAAAAATCGATGTGGGACGTACGACGAATGTATCCATTAGGACGTTATTTTGGTCTTCAGTCCAGATACTGTATGATGCAGCTCTCCATGATACTCTATCCTTTCCAAGATACTTCTTCTCCAAGAAAATACTGCAACCTACATATTTCTGAATCTGCTTAGTGTATTCACCTCTTGGTTTCTCTCTGCGATTTTTACGCTCCACACTGCCTTCCAATAATAAATTGTTGATCCGTTGATGCCTCAGAACATAGCCAACTAACCGATCCTTTCTTGTGTCAAGTTGTGCCACAAATTCCTTTCCTCCCCAATTCAGCTCAGTACCTCTACATTAATTACGTGGTCTACCCATCTTATCTTCAGCATTCTTCTGTAGCACCACATTTCGAAAGCTTCTGTTCTATTCTTGTCTAAACTATTCACCATCCACTTTCACTTCCATACATGGCTACCCTCCATTTCCGGACTCTTAAGTCGATACTCGATGTTAACAAATTTCTCTTCTTCAGAAAGGCTTACCTTGCCATTTCC
This sequence comes from Schistocerca gregaria, assembly GCF_023897955.1. NCBI lineage: Eukaryota > Metazoa > Arthropoda > Insecta > Orthoptera > Acrididae > Schistocerca > Schistocerca gregaria. Next base: position 1,055,744,109 of record NC_064920.1, read on the forward strand.
AGTCTAAATTTTCTATCGTCTCTACTTCGACCATCATCAGTTATTCTGCTCTCCAAATAGCAAAACTCATCTACTACTTTAAGTGTCTCATTTCCTAATTTAATTCCCTGAGCGTCACCTGATTTAACTCGACTAAATTCCGTTATCCTCGTTCTGATTTTCTTAATGTTCACCTTATTTCCTCCTTTCAAGGCACTGTCCATTCGGTTTAACTGCTCTTCCTGGTCCTTTGCTGTCTCTGATAGAATTACAATGTCATCGGCGAACCTCAAAGTTTTTAACTCTTCTCCATGGATTTTAATTCCTATTCCAAATTTTTCTTTTGTTTTCTTTACTGCTTGCTCAATATACAGATTGAGTGACATCGTGGATGGGTACAACCGTGTTCTACTCCCTTTTCAACCACTTCTTCCCATTCGTTCCCCCAACTCATAACTACTATCTGGTTTCTGAACAAATTGTAAATAGCCTTTCGCTGCCTGTATTTTACCCCTGCCATCTTCAGAATTTGAAAGAGAGTATTCCAGTCAACATTGCCCAAAGCTTTCTTTAAGTATACAAATGCTAGAAACATAGGTTTACCTTTCCTTTATCTATCTTCTAAGGGAAATCGTAGGGTCAGTATTGCCTCACTTATTCCAACATTCATACGCAACCCAAACTGATCTTCCCCGAGGGCAGTTTCTACCAGTTTTTTCCATTCGTCTGTAAAGAATCCGTGTTAGCAGTTTGCAGCCAAGACTTATTAAATCGACAGTTAGTTATTTTTCGCACCTGTCAACACCTGCTTTCTTTGGGATTGGAATTATTATATTCCTCTCGAAGTCTGAGGGTATATCGCCAGTCTCATACATCTTGCTCACCAGATGGTAGAATTTTGTCAGGACTGGCTCTCCCAAGGCTGTCAGTAGTTCTGAAGGAACGTCGTGTACTCCCGCGGCCTTCTTTCGACTTAGGTCTTTCAGTGCTCTGTCAAAATCTTCAGGCAGTATCATATCTCCCATTTCATCTAGGCTCAAGTACATTGCCCTTGTATAGAACCTCTACGACCTCCTTCCACCTTTCTGCTTTCCTTTCTTTGCTTAGAAGTGTTTTTTCACTTGAACTCTTGATATTCATACAAATGGTTCTCTTTTCTCCAAAGGTCTCTTAAATTTTCCTGTAGGCAGTATGTATCCCACCCCTAGTGATATAAGCCTCTACTCTACATCCTTACATTTGTCGTCTAGCCATCCCTGCTTAGCCATTTTGCACTTCATGTCAATCTCATTTTTAATGCATTTGTACTGCTTTTTGCCTACTTCATTTAGTGCATTTTTATATTTTCTTTTTTCATCCATTAAATTCAAGATCTCTTCTGTTACCCAAGTATGTCTACTAGCCCTCGTCTTTTTACATATTTGATTCTCTGCTGCCTTCACTATTTCATCTCTCAAAGTTACCCACGGTGCTTCTATTTATTTATTTCCCCCGCTCTTGTCAATCGTTCCCTAATGCTCTCTGTGCAACTCTCTACAACCTCTGGTTCTTTCAGTTTATTCAGGTTCCATGCATTAGGGCACTGTGGCAAAATTTGGCGTCAATGGGGTAGGTCAGCTGACGACCGACGCGAGTGCCTTTGGTAATAGGACGAAATCACCTGCATCGAGTCTTCTGGGCTTGTGATCATATCGTCTGGAACCTATACGACCAGAGAACCATGGCCTAGTCAGATGAGTCGCGATTTCAGTTGATAAGAGCTGATGGTAGTGTTCATATCCCACGAAGCCATGGGCCCTAGTAGCGAATAAGGCACTGCAAGCTAGTGTTGACGCTATATGATCAAAAATGTTCAAATGTGTGTGAAATCTTATGGGACTTAACTGCTAATTCCCTAAGCTTACACACTACTTAACCTAACTTATCCTAAGGACAAACACATACACCCACGACCGAGGGAGAACCCGAAGCTCCGTCGGGACCAGCCTGACGCTATACGGTGCGTTGTGGTTGGCAGGAGAGCCAACCCGTATACCTCAAGGAGGCCGAAATGCACGCAGGATGGCGTGAGGTCTGGAACATGACAAGGGAATTAGAATTGAGAAAAACGGACGTAGCTGCTGCTATACTTAACTTTAATTAATTAATGGAGAACGTCGCTCTTTATGGTAAATGATTCACAATATCAATAGTACGGATACTGGCACCTTGCTAGGTCGTAGCAAATAACGTAGCTGAAGGCTATGCTAACTATCGTCTCGGCGAATGAGAGAGTAGAAGTCAATGAACCATCGCTAGCAAAGTCGGCTGTACAACTGGGGCGAGTGCTAGGAAATCTCTCTAGACCTGCCGTGTGGCGGCGCTCGGTCTGCAATCACTGATGGTGGCGACACGCGGGTCCGACGTATACTACCGGACCGTGGCCGATTTAAAGGCTGGTGTCTGGCGGTGACACCACATGGTGTGGACTGTGTTTACATGGATTTGATTTTAAATGGTTATTTTCAACTACTTACAATTCATTTGCGGCCATTGATGTTCCCAAAGAACGATGGAATTTTCGTGGATGACAATGCACCATGCCAGAGGGCCATAGTTGTTTGCGGTTGGTTTGAAGAACATTCTGGACCCTACGAGCGAATGATTTGGCCACCCAGTTCGTCCGACATGGGATATAATCCAAAGGCCAGTTCGCGTAAAAACTCTTGTATCGGCAACCAACACTTTCGCAATTACGGATGGATATAGAGGCAGCATGGCTCAGTAGTTCTGCAGGAGATTTCCAACGACTTGGGGAGTCCACGCCACGTCGAGTTGCTGCACTGCGCCCGATGAAAGGGTCGACACGATATTCGTGGAATGCTCATTTTTGGTGTAACTTATGATGTAACTCAAGTTGTCCTCCTGTCTTCCAATTAAACGACCCACACAGTTGGAACAACCAGTAACGTGTGTACTGCTAGATCGCGTCTGATCTTCGTAGACGATTTTCCTCACTGGTAAAACCGGCGATTTAGATTTTCGTGCAGCTCAGGTCACAGCGTAGTGAATGAGGTGCAGCCTGGAGGCTGCAGCTGGCTGGGCCCGCAGCTGCTCTACCTACGCAGTTGGCAGAGCAGCGCGGCCCTGCTGTCGGCAGCTCTGCTCCGCTCGTTCGTCCGGCTGGCGGCCGGTCTGCACTGAGCGTGTGCGCGTCCAGCCCCGCCCCCACAGCACGCCAAGCCGTCCTGCGAACTCGCGTGCTGCATTCTCCTCCGCACCGCAAAGCCACCGGGGATCCCCAGTGCTGACAGCAAAATGTGCTGCCACGCTCTGGCAACGCCGAAGGAGCGTTCCGCTGCGAGCGCAGTTCTATGCAACAGGGCGATCTATGGCGGTATCAGCGGCAAATGAATAGCAGACGGTATAAAATACGAGACTGGATGTAAGAGCCACGCTACTGTGCGTGTATCGAAGTTACGGAGAACATTAACACACACGACCTAGAACGTTTCAGAAAACTTCAATCTATTCCATTACTGCACTGCCCGATATACGGGTGATCAAAACGTCAGTATAAATTTGAAAACTGAATAAATCACGGAATAACGTAGATTAGATAGAGACGTACAAACTGACACACATGCTTGGAATGACTTGGGTTTTATTAGAACAAAAAAAAAAATACAGAAGTTCAAACGATTCCGACAGATGACACTTCATCTGATCAGAATAGCAATAATTAGCATAACAAAGTAAGACAAAGCAAAGATGATGTTCTTTACAGGAAAGGCTCAATATGTCCATCATCATTCCTCAACAATAGCTGTAGCCGAGGAATAATGTTGTGAACAGCATTGTAAAGCATGTCCAGAGTTATAGTGAGGCGTTGGCGTCGGATGTTGTCTTTCAGCATCCCTAGAGATGTCGGTTGATCACGATATACTTGAGACTTTAGGTAACCCCAAAGCCAACAATCGCACGGACCTGGGAGGCCAACCATGACGAAAGGGGCGGCTGAGCACACGATCAACGACGCGCGCAAGAGATCTTTCACGCGTCTAGCAATATGGGGTGGAGCGCCATCCTGCAAACATCGTACGTTCCAGCAGGTGTTTATCAGCCAGGCTGGGGATGATGCGATTCGATAACATATATTGCGTACCTCTCACCCGACACGGTAGCAGTTACAAAACCAGAATCACTCACTTCCTCGAAGAAAAAAGGCCCGATAACGGTAGATGTGGTAAATGCAACCTATACCGTGACTTCCTTTCGTGCAATGGAGTTTCTACGACAGTTCTAGGATTTTCGGTAGCCCTAATTCTGCGGTTCTGGGCATCGACAGACACTCGGAGCGTGAAATCAGCTTCGTCGGTCCACAACACGTTACTCAACCAATCATCATCTTCTGCCATCTTTTGAAATGCCCACACCGCAAATGCCCTCCGCTTCACTAAATCGCCAGGTAACAGTTCATGATGCCGATTGATTTTGTATGCATAGCACCGGAGGGTACGCCTCAGCGCCAACCAAACAGTAGTGCATGGAATGCCGGTGCGACGTGCGACTGCACGAGCGCTGACTTCCCCGTGCATAGACGCACCCGCTACAGTCTCCATTTCTTCCTGATCTGTCTCAGCAGCATTACGCCTTCTGCTCGGTCGGCCACTACGGGGTCTATCGTCTAAACAACCCGTGGTTTCGAACTTCGAAATCATTCTCGCCACAGCTGCAGTTGTCAACGGACCTTTACCCGTTCAAATCCCCTTCGTATGGCGATAGGATCGTAACGCTGAACTAGCACATTCCCCATTCTCATGATACAGCTTCACTAAATGCGCCTTTTCCGGTAACGTCAACATGTTGCGACTGCTGGCGCATCTGATTCTCTCTCTCATTACAGAGCCTTTTATACACGATTGTCATAAGCAGTCACTGACGTTTTGCTGTCCAGCGCCATCTGTCGGACATTTTGTGAACTTGTTTTTTGTTCTAATAAAACCCATGTCACTCCAAGCATGTGTATCAATTTTTATCTTTCTATGTCGTGGTTTATTAAGTTTTCGAATGTATACTGACTTTCTGATAACCCGGTACAAAGTGAAGCATCCAAAAGCGAAATCCAACTTCAAGGATTGAGATAGTATATAATTTCCATCGATGATTACGAAGTTGTGTCTAGTTAACAAAGAACCTGAAATTACGAGACCACTCATCAGTAGGACAGTGCACCTCCACTGGCATGAAGCATCCAATGATTCAGAAGGAGTTTTGTAAAGCCGTTGTATCCATACTACGGCAACGGAGTCCACTGATGTTCTAACTGGTCCTTGACATCCTGGAGACTGGCATTGGAACATATTTTAGTGTCGGAGCTGGTCTCACACGTCTTGTATCAGGGTCAGCTCTGGGTATCATGTTGGCTACATGAATATCTCAACATCACGGAAAGAGTTCTAGACACAGGTACTATCCGGGCAAGAATATTGTCCTGTTGAACAATCACACCATGATACTGTCACTTGAGGAATAACACAGGAGCACGCAGGATATCCGTGACGTTCAGTCGTGCTGTCAAAGTTCCCTCAGTCACCTAGTGACGTGACATGAAGGCATGCCATGTCGCCAGTTATGCTACAGTGCTTCTCCAAAACCTTGGGACTGATGATAACTCTGCCCAGTTCGCCGCCATATACAGCTATGATGATCATCCTACGTGAGCCGTGGGGCTCACCCGCTATGTATCGATTCAGCTTGGCAGTATCTCTCCGTTTGGCGTTTTGGTGCGTCTGCAGTGTCGTCTGACGACTTTTTCGGGCAGCAGGAAGATGGCCCGTAGCATGCATGCTAGTTGAGCTGGAAACGAACACCAGTCAAGAGCGGACATCAGCTTCTTCTGGGTGCGACCTGATGTTTACCTTCCCCGCTGTTCTGCTCGGAAAAAGCTGTTGAGAGAGCAGTTATTCAGTATTTCTTCAGTGGGCTGAGTCACATGGGGAGCAGGCGTGGCACGTCACTGTGTTTTCAGTGGGGCGGCTACAGTGATTCGCAGGAAGGAGATAGCTTCGGTTCCCCCGGAATTATTGGAGGCTGGTACTGCCGACTGAGTGTGGGTAAGATGTTTATGTTTAGGGTTGCAACCGACGGAGTTTTGTTCAATGTAACGCAGCGAATTTTGCGCTTTCGCAGAAGTGTTCTGGCGATGGAATAGAAGGCAATTAGTATCAACATTTGGTGTGTTTCAGAAAGTTCCTGTTAAGCTTTAGCTGATTATGTTTTGTTGACCACGTAACTTACGATTACAGGCCTCGCAAAGACGAGGTTCAAGTGTCCGTTGATTTCTTAAAAGGCCCAATGACAGGAAATTGCAGTAAATATCTCGTGGCCTATGTTGGTTTGGAGCATTTACCTGTGATTAATTCAATCATACCATGCACGGGTAAATTACATTGACTTATGCAACATCATTAATTCAAATGTAATATTATTTTCCTCTTATTCAATATCGTTTACATACGTTACTCGTACTTGACGGCAGGTTTATTTTGCACAGTACCGGTTGCACACAACCGTTACTAGGTTGGTCGCTGTACCGTTTAGATGGACCGCTCTGTTTGTTCTTAACGGGGATCGGTCTGTCGTAGGTAATCTCATAACATTCCCCACTTCTCGAGCTCCTACGTGTTTGTCTTAAGGGACGAGCTAGCTGTGTTGTGGTTCCGTGTCCCACGGCCGCCGTTACTTACGCTTGAGTGCGATTCGTTCCCGGGCTTGGAGATTTCTGTTCTATATCTTCAGAAAATTGAGGATGTGTTAGATGACGGCCAGTTTGTCTTTAGGAAAGGTAAAGGCACCAGGGAGGCAATTCAAATGTGGCGGTTGATAATGGAAGCAAGACTAAAGAAAAATGAAGGTACATTCATTGGATTTGTCGACATGGAAAACCGTTCGGCAATGTAAAACAGTGCAACATGTTCGAAATCCTGAGAAAAATAGCGGTAAGTTAGACGTAGAGAGGTGTAAAAAATATATACAATATGTACAAGAGCCAAGAGGGAATAATACGAGTAGATGACTACCGCATTCCACTTCACCCCTCCGCTTCCCCACACCGAACCCAGGGTTATTGTGCGGTTCGGCTCCCGGTGGAATCCCCCCCTCCCCCAGGGAACACTAGACAAGTGTAACCCCAATGTTTGCGTGGTAGAGTAATGGTGATGAACGCATAAGTGGAGGACTTGTTTGTGCCGCAATCGCCGACGTAGTATAGCTGAGGCGGAACAAGGGGAACCAGCCCACATTCGCCGACGCCGATGGAAAACCGCCTAAAATCCATCCACAGACTGGCAGGTTCACCGGACCTCGACACAAGTCCACCGGGAAGATTCGTGCCAGGGACCAGACGCTCCTTCCCAGTCCGAAAAGCCGTGCGTTAGACCGCACTGCTAACCGGGCGGGCCTAGACTTTCTTACTGTCGGAGTCAATTTTGATAATTGAAGTGCATTTCAAATTGTCACTCATTTCAGTTTAGCGTGCAACTATCTGGCTGTGATCATCGGTGTCATTTTGGACGTGCAGGATGAACTTACGTGATTACTTATTCATTAGCTGGAATTTGAACGCTTGAATTCTGATGGAAATGTTATTTAGTTTTGACAATAAACGACTGTTTGTGTGTGACTATGACTGCGATTGCTCTTGTATGTTTACATTGTTCTCCCCCCCCCCCCCCCCCCACACACACACACACCACAGCCACGTATGCTGCTCCTTCCGTAGCTCTTTTCTATTATTTAGCCTAAACTGAGGCAGCCACGCTGGGTAGCAGCGTGGTCCAAGGCGTCTTGTGACGGTTCGCGTGGCTCCCCGTGTTGTAGGTTCGAGTCCTCCCTCGGGTATGGGTGAGTGTGTTGTCCTTAGCGTTAAGTTAGTTTATGTTAGATTAAGTAGTGCATAACCTTAGGGACCGATGAAAATGGCTCTGAACACTATGGGACTTAACAGCTTAGGTCATCAGTCCTCTAGAACTTAGAACTACTTAAACCTAACTAACCTAAGGACATCACACAACACCCAGCCATCACGAGTCAGAGAAAATCCCTGACCACGCCGGGAATCGAACCCGGGAACCCGGGCGTGGGATAGGGACCGATGACCTTACCACAAATTAACAATTTCTTTGATAAACAGAGGCATATCAGTGGGTAGTCCAGAACCGTGATTCATCGCAGAATACAATGTAGCGCTATTGTCAGCAAACCATGCTTCCCATCGACGGCACCACTTCAAACTCAGGCCTTCGCGGTATGATGTTAACTGTTGTCGACACATGGGACGGTAATTCCCTAGTCCGCCTGCTGCTAGCTTCGACCAAGGGTGCGGGACGACAGAAAAGTTTCAGGGAGTCCATTACTTGGTGTCAGATGGCAGGTGTAACAAAACGCCGATCTTCCATTATGGCGATCATAAGTGAACGACCGCAGTCTTGACGAGTAGGCATACCCTCATGTTATCAGACTGTCCAGCATTGGGCCACTATCACATCCGAATTGCACCATTCGACTAGCTGACCAAATGGAGACCTACAATTACACTGCTTTCAGACTCAGTCAATTGCTAAGAACACAGTATCACAACATTATGCGGTACCAAAACAATGATCATATAACCTGACAGAAAAAACTGCATCACCAAAAAAATACAACCTCCGATAATAAAGTTCGATGAATAGTCCTGTAACATTAACGTAGATGAGCTACGGACTACAGTTACCTTACTGTCCTTCGAAATAGTCACTTCCCATAACTGTGCACCGCTCAGCTCCGCAATATACACTCCTGGAAATTGAAATAAGAACACCATGAATTCATTGTCCCAGGAAGGGGAAACTTTATTGACACATTCCTGGGGTCAGATACATCACATGATCACACTGACAGGACAACAGGCACATACACACAGGCAACAGAGCATGCACAATGTCGGCACTAATACAGTGTATATCCACCTTTCGCAGCAATGCAGGCTGCTATTCTCCCATGGAGACGATCGTAGAGATGCTGGATGTAGTCCTGTGGAACGGCTTGCCATGCCATTTCCACCTGGCGCCTCAGTTGGACCAGCGTTCGTGTTGGACGCGCAGACCGCGTGAGACGACGCTTCATCTAGTCCCAAACATGCTCAATGGGGGACAGATCCGGAGATCTTGCTCGCCAGGGTAGTTGACTTACACTTTCTAGAGCACGTTGGGTGGCACGGGATACATGCGGACGTGCATTGTCCTGTTGGAACAGGAAGTTCCCTTGCCGGTCTAGGAATGGTAGAACGATGGGTTCGATGACAGTTTGGATGTACCGTGCACTATTCAGTGTCCCCTCGACGATCACCAGAGGTGTACGGCCAGTGTAGGAGATCGCTCCCCACACCATGATGCCGGGTGTTGGCCCTGTGTGCCTCGGTCGTATGCAGTCCTGATTGTGGCGCTCACCTGCACGGCGCCAAACACGCATACGACCATCATTGGCACCAAGGCAGAAGCGACTCTCATCGCTGAAGACGACACGTCTCCATTCGTCCCTCCATTCATGCCTGTCGCGACACCATTGGAGGCGGGCTGCACGATGTTGGGGCGTGAGCAGAAGACGGCCTAACGGTGTGCGGGACCGTAGCCCAGCTTCATGGAGACGGTTGCGAATGGTCCTCGCCGATACCCCAGGAGCAACAGTGTCCCTAATTTGCTGGGAAGTGGCGGTGCGGTCCCCTACGGCACTGTTTAGGATCCTACAGTCTTGGCGTGCATCCGTGCGTTGCTGCGGTCCGGTCCCAGGTCGACGGGCACGTGCACCTTCCGCCGACCACTGGCGACAACATCGATGTACTGTGGAGACCTCACGCCCCACGTGTTGAGCAATTCGGCGGTACGTCCACCCGGCCTCCCGCATGCCCACTATACGCCCTCGCTCAAAGTCCGTCAACTGCACATACGGTTCACGTCCACGCTGTCGCGGCATGCTACCAGTGTTAAAAACTGCGATAGAGGTCCGTATGCCACGGCAAACTGGCTGACACTGGCGGCGGCGGTGCACAAATGCTGCGCAGCTAGCGCCATTCGACGGCCAACACCGCGATTCCTGGTGTGTCCGCTGTGCCGTGCGTGTGATCATTGCTTGTACAGCCCTCTCGCAGTGTCCGGAGCAAGTATGGTGGGTCTGACACACCGGTGTCAATGTGTTCTTTTTTCCATTTCCAGGAGTGTATGTCCCGAAAACTTTCTACGATGTCTTCCTTTGCGATGGTGTTCAAAAGCCGCATCAAGTTTCGTTGGATGTCAGGAATATCGTCAAATCTCTTTCCTTTCAAAGCTAGTTTAAGTCGAAGGAACAGGAAGAAGTCTGGTGGATTGAGATCCGGTTAGTATGGTAGATATTCAAGACGCACCACCCCCTTTTTTATCAGGAACTGTGTTGACGATATTGGCGGTGTATGGGCGAGCGTCATCGTGAACAAAAAAACCAGGAACCTTGCTGCGCTTACTGGGGTCGTACGCTGCGTAGACGTTGCATGGAACAGGTAAAAATTTCAACGTATCGTGCAACATTTAATATCGTTGCCTCAGGTAGGAATTCCTTGTGGATAATGCCTTGCGTATCGCAAAAGGTGATGCGCATCGTTTTCATGCGTGTATTTTCGGCTCTGATCTTTTTCGGACGAGGTGATGTCGGAGAACGTCATTCCATGCTTTGCCGTTTCGTTTCGTACCGGAGAGACCAGGTTTCATCCTCAGTGACAATACGGTTCAAGAAATGGGTGTCGCATCCACCGTTTCGACAAAATCCTGTGAAGCCTCTAGATGTGCCTGCTTCAGATCGTCTGTCAAGTGACGTGGCACAAGACGACAACACGTTTTCCTCTTCCCTAACTACTGGGTAAGAATTTGTCACACGGATTCACGGTTAATCTGCAGTTCATCCGCTAACATCCACACAATCGACGGTCGTTCGTGAATAATGTCCTCACTTTCTCAATGTTTTCGTCACTGATGGCGGTCGCTGGTTTTCCGCTACGGGGATTGTCAGAAACCCTTTCCCGGCCTCCTCGAAAACGGGCGAACCACTCATAGTCTCACTTCATGGGCTGTGCTTGATCCTCATAAACTCGTAGCAGCACTGCATGAGTTTCTGTCAGTGTCTGACCAAGCTTAAAACAATTGCTCGTTCATTACAGTTTAAAACCAACGCACTGAACGAGCACTTCCTCCCCCCCCCCCCCCCCCAACAGGCCTAACACAGAACGCACACGATGTTCAACTGAACTACTGTTGGGGCAAGTTGTCAACATCGGCCGCTTCGCAGGTGCAGCGTTGTGAGTCAGCAGTGCCGGCTGATGTGGCCGAGCGGTTCTAGGCGCTTCAGTCTGGAACCGCGCGACCGCTACGGTTGCAGGTTCGAATCCTGCCTCGGGCATGGATGTGTGTGATGTCCTTAGGTTAGTTAGGTTTAAGTAGTTCTAAGTTCTAGGGGACTGATGACCTCCGATGTTGAGTCCCATAGTGCTCAGAGCCATTTGAACCATTTTGAGTCACCAGTGTAGCCCGATCGACCGTTCTGACTTCATTCACCCAACTTTACTGTCAGAGGTTGTAATTAATGTAGAATGTGGAAATTTCGGGAACACATTCGTCTAGGTAACATATTTAAGTGATTAACACTGAAAAATCATGAGTTAATGTACTCGCGAGATAATCCATTGCAAATGTGAAATGCGGGTACGTTAATAACCGGTGTAACTGCCAGCATGTTGAGTGCAAGCATGCAAACGGTCATGTTTGTGTTGTACAGGTGTCGGATGTCAGTTTCTAGGACGCAATTGCGCTTGTTGTGATGACGTTGGCGTTGTCTGATGATGTCTCATATGTGCTCGATTGGAGACGGATCCGATAATCGAGCAGGCTAAGACAACAAGTCGACACACTGTAGAGCATGTTGGGTTACAACAGCGGTATATAGGCGAGTGTTATGCTATTGGAGAAACCGCTGATGCTGCGATGCTGCTTATGATTGGGAGCACGACAGGTCGAATCACCAGACTGACCTACAAATTTGGTCAGGGTCTATAGGATAACCACGAGAGCGCTTTTGCTGCCATACGAAATCGCACCCAAGAGAACAACACCAGCTTTATCTCCAGTGTGACTAGCATGCAGACAGGCTGCTTGCTGGCCCTCAACTGGCCTCCTTCTAACGAACACAAGTCCGTCCATGGCACCGAGGCGGAATTAGATTTCATCGTAACACAACAGACCTTCACCCTCCACTCCAATGAGCTCTCGCTTGACACCACTGAAGTCCCAAACGGCGATGATTTGGGGTCGGTGGAATGCAAGGTGCAGGGAGTCTCGCTCGGAGCCGCAGTAACCGATTTGTAACAGACCGTTGTGTCACTGTGGTTCCAGCTGGTGCTCAAATTGCCGCTGATGCGCTAGAGCCATACGCCGACCACGATAGCCTTCCCTCTCGTTAGTGCCACATGGCCGTCTGGAGCCCGCTCTTCTTGTGACCGAGTATTCTCGTGACCGCCGCTGCCAGCAGTCACGAAGAGTAGCTACATTCCTGACAAGTCTTTCTGCATTATCACAGAAGGAATATCCAGCTTCTCGGAGCCCTTTTACACGACATCGTTCAAATTCAGTGAAGACTTTTGGTAATGGCGACTTTGTCGTCTTAAAGGCATTCTTGACTAACATTTACTCAGCAAGTCCAATCTCAAAGGTAACTAAGGCGCACGACCGTTTCAGCGTGTGTTTAAAGCAAACCTGAACTGCATCCTCATAGTGGCGCTACCAGCGTCTCTCTTATCCGACTCGCTCAGAATATAAGTAGACATCGTCTTTCAGATGTAGAAACATCCTTACCAACTTCAATATATGTCGCACAACTCCCTCTTGGACCTTTTTTTTAAAAAAAAAAAAAAGACCACGTACATTCTACCATCGGTACACAAATTGCACAGCACAAGACGCTAACCTGAAGCTTTTCTGTGTACGAAATCGCTCGAAACACAATATACCTGTAATAATACATCTGTGGTGCCTTCCATTCATCGTTAACTTGTGACTTCAATCAAATTATTTACAGGTATAGATTTCTCCAATGAGACTATAGCTACGTCCGTTCACGAGTTGCCGAGTTTTGTGTTTTTTTCTTACAGAACTCAAATTAACAGTTTTTCTAAGTCCTTGTGAAGTCCTTAGAAGCAGTGGCCGATGAAAAATGTTACTAGGAAGGCAAAGGCTATGTGGTACGCAAATAGAATAGCTAGTTCACAGTACAAAATTAAAACCATATGGTCAGTTGTGAAGGAAGTGTCTGGAGAGCAAAATAAAGTTGACAATATAAAGTCAGTTCGTAGTAAAAATGTTTCTGTTACTGATAAATCACATATATGTACCATATTTAACAATTATTTTCTGAGCATAGCTGGTGAATTAAATAAAAATTTAGTTTCTACGGGGAATCATATAACTCTCTTGGCAAATGTCTTTCCGAGATTGATTTCTGAAATACTCCTCTGTGATTCCGACAAGCGGGAGATTGAGTCAATAATTAAATCACTGAAGACTAAAGACTCTCATGGATATGATGGAATGTATAGCAGAATATTAAATTAATGTGCTGCACATGTTAGCTTTGCTGCCGTATGATGTTATATTTTGGGGTAACTCTTCCCGTTCTAAAAGGAAACTTCTTGGCTCAGAACAGGCAGCTCGGGCAAAAAGTGTAAGTTCGCGAACCTCTTGTCAACCACTGTTCACTAGCCTGGGTATTCAAGAGATTGGCCTCTCAATGTATATACATATATGCTTTACTCTCGTTTCTTGTTAACAATATCAGCTTATTTCCAAGAATAAGTAGCTTTCACTGAGCTAATTCTCGGCAGAAATCGAACCTGCCATTGGATCGAAATTACTTAACTTTTGCGCAGAAAGGTGTGCAGTATACTGCTGCATCCATTTTCAATAACGTACCACAAGAATTCACAAATCTTAGCAGTAATCCATATGCTTTCAAATCGAAACTAAAGAGTTTCCTCCTGGGTCACTCCTTCTATTTTGTTTAGGAGTGACACGTGCATCTGCTGAGACTGTTTCATCTTGGGAAATTCGATACTGGTGTCGAGATGAGGAACCACATTAATATGTGGAAACAGATAGTGAATTATGTAAATTTGGCGAAAAAATGACAGGCAGTGAAATGTGGCGCATTTCTGAGAATTGTATGACTCATAGAGAAGCCTCATCAGCTGTCCTGTCCAAATCCCGTAAACAGAATGATAACTTACTTAAATTAAACTCATGTTTGCCAATCGCGGGGTCGGACTGCGTATGTGAAGATACAAGAAGGTTATAAATGTCATGATACACCTTTGAATGTCGTGTCGGACCTCCATTTTCCCGGCATAGTGCCGCAGCTCGGCGTGGCATGGAGTCAACAACTCGTTCAATGTCCCCTGCAGTATTATTAAGCCACGCTTCCTCTATTGCCGTCCATAACTGCGGAAGTGTTTTCGGTGCAGGATTTTGTGCATGAAGTGACCTTTAGATTAAGTCCCATATAAGTTCGATGGGTTTTATGTTGGCCGTTCTGGTGGGTAAATCATTCGCTCTAAATATCCAGAATGTTATTCAAACCGATCGCAAGCATTAGCTGTGTATTACGATATTTATCGTCTGTACAGATGAATGCTAAAATTTGTTGCATAATTATGAATTCATATCTGTTAAAGCAGTCCAACCAGTAATATTTTAAAGACGTGTTAGACTTGTTTACCTACTCTGGACTAGATTAGATTAGATTAGTACTTGTTCCTTAGATCATAAATACGACACTTCGTAATGATGTGGAACGTGTCAGGTTAATAAAAGGTGTCTATACAAGATATTATATTAGACAAAATATTCCATGACACCCAATAATTTTAATTTTTTGTGGGGGTTGGGAAACTACCCACTTACTATATCCAAAAATTCATCTGATGGAGTAGAAGGAGTTGCCATTAAGAAATTCTTTTAATTTCCTTTTAAAGGCTATATGGCTATTTGTCAGACTTTTGATGCTATTAGGTAAGCGACCAAAGACTTTTGTGGCAGCATAATTAACCCCCTTCTGAGCCAAAGTTACATTTAACCTTGAGTAGTGAAGATCAGCCTTTCTCCTAGTGTTGTAACCATGTACGCTGCTATTACTTTTCAATTCGTTCGGATTGTTAATAACAAATTTCAAAAGTGTATATATATATATATATGTATTATGAGGCTATAGTGAAGATTTCTAGCTCTTTAAACAAGTGTCTGCAGAATGATCTTGGATGAGCTCCAGCAATTATTCTGATTACACGCTTTTGAGCAATGAACGCTCTTTTACTCAATGATGAGTTACCCCAGAATATGATGCCATATGGAAGCAGAGAATGAAAATAGGCGTGATAAGCTAATTTACACAGATGTGTATGGCCAAGATTTGCAATGACCCTAATAGCATAAGTAGTTGAACTCAAAACGTATCAGCATATCCTCAGTGTGTGTGGTTTTTTTTTTTTTTTCAGCTCAATCCCTCATCAATGCATGCACCTAGTAAATTTGAATAGTCTACCTTAACTATCGATTTCTGATCGAAGTCTATATTTATTAATGGGGTTATTCCATTTACTGTGTGGAACTGTATATGCAGTGTTTTGTCAAAGTTTAATGAGAGCCCATTTGCAGAGAACCACTTAATGATTTTTTGAAAAACATCATTTACAATTTCACCAGTTAATTCTTGGCTGTCGGGTGTCATAGCTATACTTGTATCATCGGCAAAAAGTACCAGCTTTGCATCTTCGTGAATATAGAATGGCAAGTCATTAATATATTAAGAACAGCAGAGGACCCAAGACCGAAACTTGTGGCACCCCATTCTTGATTGTTCCCCAGTTTGAGAAATCACCAGTTTTTTGCATATTATGTGAACTGTTTATTTCGACTTCCTGCACTCTTCCAGTTAGGTATGATTTACACCATTTGAGCACTGTCCCATTCGTACCACAGTACTTGAGCTTATCTAGAAGTATTTCATGATTTACAAAATCAAAATCCTTTGACAGATCACAAAAAGTCCAAACAAGTGACTTCTGGTTACTCAGAGCATTTAGTATTTCAGTAAAAGTATATATAGCATTTTCGTTGAAAAACCCTTCTGGAAATCAAACTGACATTTTGTTAAAACTTTATTTTTGCAAAGAATTTTGGATAAGGCAGTCACAAGAGAGATTGGGCAGTAGTTGTTGACATTAGACATATCCCCTTTTTTATGCAGTGGTTTAACAATGGCATAATCCAGTCTATCTGGGAAAATACCCGGCTTCAGAGAGCTTTTGCATATGTGGCTAAGAATCCCACTTATTTCTTGTGAACAAGCTTTTATCATCCTGCTGGAAATGCCATCAATTCCATGTGAGCTTTTATTATCTTCCTAATTTCAGAAGGAGAGGTGGGTGGTATGTCAATTGTATCAAATGGTGTGGGTAAGACATCATCCATTAATTGACTTGCTTCTTCTAATGAACATTTAGATTCTATTTTCTCTACAATATTTAAAAAATGATTATTCAAAATGTTTTCGAGTTCCGGCTTGTTGTTTATCAAGTTTCCATTCGCTTTGATGGTGATGCCATCATCCTGTACTCTTGGTTGTCCTGTCTCCCTTGTAATAATATTCCAAATTGTTTTGATTTTGTTATCAGAGGTAATAATCTCAGACATGATGCACATGCTTCTGGACTTTTTAATAACCTTTCTTAATGTAGCACAGTAGGTTTTATAATATTTGGCTGTTTCTGAGTCATGACTCTTTCTTGTTGTTAGATACAGTTCCCTTTTGTGGTTACAAGATGTTTTTATTCCTTTAGTAAACCTAGGTTTTTTTGTATGGTTTCTTATAATTAGATTTAACTACTTTCTTGGGAAAACAATTTTCAAATTCTCTTACAAGTGTATCATGAAATAAGTTATATATTAAATTAGCATTGGGTTCCTTGTACACCTCATCCCAGTCTAACTGCTGAAGATTTTTCTCTGAAATTTCTAATTGTTGAGTCATTAATTGAACGCACAACCTTGGAGGATAGTTTTGAATTACAGAATGGAGCTATGTCATATACTGTAACTAGCTGAGCATCATGATCAGAAAGCCCATTCTCAACAGGACAAGAATTTATGTTTTTAAACCTATCTTGGTCTATAAAAGTGTTATCTATCAATGTGCTGCTGTCCTTCACTACCCGAGTAGGAGAAATTAATGTCAGATGTCAAATTGAAAGAACTGAGCAAGACTTCCAGGTCATTCTTCCTATTACACTGTTTCAGTGAATCAACATTGAAGTCCCCACAAATATTAATTTGCTTTCTCCTATCTGACAGATAGCACAACAAGGCATCCAAGTTTGCCTGGAATAAATGAAGGTTTCCTGATGGGGACCTACATACTGTTACAATAATAAAATAGCTCTCCTTGACAGGCACATGCTTCTATATGTTGGTCTAGACAAAACCTTTTTGTATACAAGCTTTCTACACAGTGATAACTTTTGACATATATGGCAACTCCTCCTCTCAGCTTATTCTCTCTACTCGTATGTGCAGCTAGTTTATAACCACTGATATTTACCTTTTCCATATCAGACACAATGTGATACTCAGACAGGCATAGTATATCTATTACATTATCAGATTCAATGTCATCAAAACAAACCAGGAGCTCATCTACTTTATTCTCCAATCCAGGAATATTTTGGTGAAAAACGGTAACATTATTTTTTACTTTTACTTTTGTGAGGATCTACTTTTTTCTTTAATCCACCAATATTTTGGTTAAATATGGTAACATTATTGTTTACTTTCCTGTTGTGAGAATTTTGTGAGTTTTGGACCTCTTTAGCACCTGCCTGCCTGAACTTTTCATTGGACACTGATATTAGACTAAAAAAGAGGTACATCCATGAGTACTAATGTCCCCCCTTATAGATTTCGCACCTAACTCTGCCAATTTACCCTTCCCTTTCCTATTGAGATGTAGGTCATGCCTTGTGAAATCCCCCCTATCAGTAGCCTCGACAGGAACCAATCCAATGTCTGACAGAGTGGCTGCCCTACGCAACTGATTCAACTCCATATTTACCCTCCTGAAAAAGCCGTTCAACTGGGACTGATCATGCCGCATGAAAGCAGGCACCAGCCCAACATTGGTATGGGTCGTTTCCGAGGCTATTTTCACCAGCTCACACTCAATGCTGTAGCCCTGATCCCTATCAATACTGTTTTCCACTCCACCCAATATCATCACATGATCCTGCTTTGTGAATCCCTTGCACAAGAAACCTATATCCTCTACCACCTGGCTAAGACTTGCACTTGGCTTGAAAAAGTTTGTGACCTTGTACCTTTCACCTAATTTTTCCTGCAAAATTTGGCCCACATCTCTTCCATGGCTGGTACCTAGCAACAGAACTTTCCTCTTACTTCCTACTTTTTTTTGAAACAGTTGGTTTCCTAGTGAGATTCTGTTGCATCATAACTACATCTACTTCTGCTGGAGCCTCTTCCTTACTTAACTGTGGTAGCAATTGGTTGAGTCAATTGGGAAACTGTCAGACACTGTCCTCTTCATGCGGTCCCTGTTCCCAGCTACCTCTTCCCACCGCTGTTTGCCCTCCTCCCCCTTTAACCTCTTCAGTTTCTCCCTCGCTCTGTCCAAATCAGCCTGAAGGGCTCTAATTTTCTCCTCCTGTTCAGCTACAATCTTATCTCTTGAGCAAACCCTGCAAGAGAATGGAAGAGTCTCGTCTGCTTGCCCAATTCCCACGCCCCTACAATTTCCCCAATGAAACCACCTGTCACAACAGCTGCACAAAACCCCTGAACTAACTTTCCTACTGCAGCTCCCACACTTAGTATTTATGGTAGTTTGGAAATTAGTTGAGAGATTTACTAAGTGTTAAGGATAATATATTAAATACAGATGCAAAACAACACTAAATATGTTTTGGAAACTAATATGTAAGTAAACTATTACCAAATGTACTTAAATTTGTGGTATAACGCAAAATATGCACGATCAAAAATTAGGCCTTAACAGCCGAATGTAACCAAAACAAACTTTTTGGGATAAGTAGAAGAATACGCAAATAAAAGAAAAACCTTTAATGGCAAGCTTGAAGAGCACACTAATGAACTTATTTAATTAGTTAATCTATAACAAATGCACTTACGATTGCGATATAATGCTAAGTATGCACACTCGGAAAGTAAAGCAAAGCCACGAAATATAAACAAAACGAAATTTTCGCGGTTACTGGAACAATACGCAAATAAAAGAAAAACCTTTAATGGTAAGCTTGAAAGGCACCCTAATGAACGTATTTAATCAGTTAAACTACAGCAAATGCACTCCCAATTGCGGTATAACGCTAAACATGCACACTCGAAAAATTAGGCCTAAGCAGCAGTAAGTAAACAAATGAACTTTTCGTGATTACTAGAACTCTACGCAAATAAGAGAGAAACTTTTAATGGTGAGCTTGAAGAGTACACTAAACAACGTATTTAATTAGTTAAAAGTGTTCAACTACATTTAATTACAACCTAAATAACTTATCTTTCACGAGAGATCGTAAGAGATGGAAAAGAGGCACCGTGGTACAACAACCGAGATAGAAAACTGCTGCGGAAGCAAAGGAAACTTCACAGCAAACATAAACATAGCCAAAGCCTTGCAGACAAACAAAAATTACGCGAAGCGAAATGTAGTGTGAGGAGGGCTATGCGAGACGCTTTCAATGAATTCGAAAGTAAAGTTCTATGTACTGACTTCGCAGAAAATCCTAAGAAATTTTGGTCCTATGTCAAAGCGGTAGGTGGATCAAAACAAAATGTCCAGACACTCTGTGACCAAAATGGTACTGAAACAGAGGATGACAGACTAAAGGCCGAAATACTAAATGTCTTCTTCCAAAGCTATTTCACAGAGGAAGACTGCACTGTGCTTCCTTCTCTAGATTGTCGCACAGTTGACAAAATGGTAGATATCGAAATAGACGACAGAAGGATAGAGAAACAATTAAAATAGCTCAAAAGAGGAAAGGCCGCTGGTCCTGGTGGGATACCAGTTCGATTTTACACAGAGTACGCGAAGGAACTTGCCCCATTTCTTGCAGCGGTGTACCGTAGGTCTCTAGAAGAGCGAAGCGTTCCAAAGGATTGGAAAAGGGCACAGGTCATCCCAGTTTTCAAGAAGGGACGTCGCACAGATGTGCAGAACTATAGACCTTTATCGCTAACGTCGATCAGTTGTAGAATTTTGGAACACGTATTATGTTCGAGTATAATGTCTTTTCTGGAGACTAGAAATCTACTCTGTAGGAATCAGCATGGGTTTCGAAAAAGACGGTCGTGTGAAACCCAGCTCGCGCTATTCGTCCACGAGACTCAGAGGGCCTTAGACACGTGTTCACAGGTAGATGCCGTGTTTCTTGACTTCCGCAAGGCGTTTGACACAGTTCCCCACAATCGTTTAATGAACAAAGTAAGAGCATACGCACTGTCAGATCAATTGTGTGATTGGATTCATGAGTTCCTAGATAACAGAACGCAGCATGTTATTCTCAATGGAGAGAAGTCTTCCGAAGTAAGAGTGATTTCAGGTGTGCCGCAGGGGAGTGTCATAGGACCGTTGCTATTCACAATATACATAAATGACCTGGTGGATGACATCGGAAGTTCACTGAGGCTTTTTGCAGATGATGCTGTGGTGTATCGAGAGGTTGGAACAATGGAAAATTATACTGAAATGCAGGAGGATCTGCAGCGAATTGACGCATGGTGCACGGAATAGCAACTGAATCTCAATGTAGACAAGTGTAATGTGATGCGAATACATAGAAAGATAGGTCTCTTATCATTTAGCTACAAAATAGCAGGTCAGCAACTGGAAGCAGTTAATTCCATAAATTATCTGGGAGTACGCATTAGGAATGATTTAAAATGGAATGATCATATAAAGTTGATCGTCGGTAAAGCAGATGCCAGACTGAGATTCATTGGAAGAATCCTAAGGAAATGCAATCCGACAACAAAGGAAGTAGGTTACAGTACGCTTGTTCGCCCACTGCTTGAATATTGCTCAGCAGTGTGGGATCCGCACCAGATAGGGTTGATAGAAGAGATAGAGAAGATCCAACGGAGAGCAGCGCTCTTCGTTACAGGATCATTTAGTAATCGCGAAAGCGTTACGGAGATGATAGATAAACTCCAGTGGAAGACTCTGCAGGAGAGACGCTCAGTAGCTCGGTACGGGCTTTTGTTGAAGTTTCGAGAACATACCTTCACCGAGGAGTCAAGCAGTATATTGCTCCCTCCTACGTATATCTCGCGAAGAGACCATGGGGATAAAATCAGAGAGATTAGAGCCCACACAGAAGCATACCGACAATCCTTCTTTCCACGTACAATACGAGACTGGAATAGAAGGGAGAACCGATAGAGGTACTCAGGGTACCCTCCGCCACACACCGTCAGGTGGCTTGCGGAGTATGGATGTAGATGTAGATGTAGAGCTCTGCCTCTGTACGTGCGGTCTTGTGCAGCGCTACCAACTTAACAACAAATGGTCTGAGAACTTGATGGCCTTAATAATGGTGTGAGAACTTTTAGCATTATGCTTGATAATGACTTAAAATCATATACCTAGATAGTAAAGAAGATAAATATAGGTATACACACTCAAATGGGTGTTTACTCTTTCAAAAAGTATTGTATGACTGTGGCTCAACACATCGATAGCTTTTTACATTCGCGGACAATTTTGGCCCCGAGACACATATGTGATTATGAAGGGCTTGAATGACTGCAAACGGTCACCAGCTAATAGAACGTAACCAAGTCCAATCAATGATGGGCTCAGTTGGGCCAGAGGAACAAGTTCATTACATGTTGAATCAGCCAACACCATTATGGAACCGCCACGAGCTTGCACTGCGTCTCGTTGAAACCTGGGTCCATCGCTTCGTGGGGTCTGCAGCTCATCCGAGCCCCACCATCAACTCTTACTAACTGAAATTGGGACTCATGTGACCAGGCCACGGTTTTCCGATCGTCAGGGGTCCAACCGCTGTGGTTAGGAGTGCAGGAAAGGCGTTGCAAGCGATGTCGTACTGTTAGCAAAGACACTTGCGTCGGTCGTCTGCTGCCATAGCCCATTAACGCCAAATATCGCAGCACTGTCCAGAAGGGTACGTTCGTCGTACGTCATACGTTGATTTCTGCCTTTATTTCACGCAGTGGTGATTACCTCTTAGCACTGACAACAGCCGGAGCTCTCGGTCGTAAAGTGAAGGACGTCGGCCACAGCGGTTTCCGGGATTGAGCGGTAATGCTTGAAATCTGGAATTCTCGGTATGCTCTTGACACTGTGGATATCAGAATACTGAATTACGAAACGATATTTGAAATGGAATGTTCCATGCGTCTAGGTCCAACTACCATTCCTCGTTCAAAGTCTTTTAATTCCCACCGTGCGGTCAGAATCACGTCGTAAGCCATTTCACGTGAATGACCTGAGTGCCCGCGACAGCCTCACCAATGCGCTGCCCTTTTATACCTTGTGTATGCGATACTACCGCCACCTGTAATTGTGCATGAAGCTATCCCATGACTTGCAAAAAATGGTTTAAATGGTTCTCAGCACTATGGGACTAAACATCTGAGGTCATCAGTCCCATAGAACTTAGAACTACGAGGGTCGGTCAAAAAGTAATGCCTCCCATTTTTTTCTACTTAAAAAAATTAAGTTAAGTGAAAAATTTGAATTTGGCGCCATTCCTCAAACCTTCTTCTGCAATCCACTGCAGTAGTAACTTTCTGTGTCAACAGGTGGCAGCACAGCAGAAGTTTGTAAGATGGCCGACATCGATGTTCGTTTGAGACAGCGTTGTGTGATTGAATTCTTGAATGCAGAAGGTGAAACGCCCATACGCATTCATGAAAGACTGAAGAAGGTGTATGGTGTTGTGACAGTGGATGTCAGCACTGTTAGACGATGGGTTCGTCGTTGTAAAGAAGCTGAAGGGCAAACACCGTTGACTGACGAAAAGCGGAGCGGCAGGCCGGTGAGTGCAGTGACTCCACACAACATTCAGCAAGTTGATGACATCATTCGTGGTGACCGTCGGGTGACTGCAGATGAAGTGTGTCGCATTATTTCTCTTAGTAAAGGCAGTGTGATCACGATTATTAAACAATTGGAGTACTCAAAAGTTTGTGCACGGTGGGTTCCAAGAATGTTAACCGATCAGAATAAAGAGGCAAGGAAAACAATAGCCTCCCAACACTTGCAGCGCTTCCGTTTGGAGGGAGATGAGTTTCTGAAAAAAATTGTGACCGGGGACGAAACATGGGTGCATTTTTTTGAACCCGAATCAAAGAGGCAGTCAATGGAGTGGCGTCACACAAGCTCGCCGAGGAAGAAAAAATTCAAAACTGTGCGATCGGCAGGGAAAGTTACTCGTATGGCAACAGTTTTCTGGGATACAGAGGGTGTGATTCTGGTTGATTTTTTGGAGCAGGGATGCACAATAAATTCTGTTCAATACGTCACAACCCTCAAAAAACTTAAAGCACGTCTTCAGCGAGTTCGCCCAACAAAATCAATGGCAGATGTTCTTCTTTTGCATGACAATGCAAGACCACACACCAGTCGTCACACCTCTGACGAGATTGTCAAAATTGGATGGGAAGTTTTGCCTCATCCCCCATACAGCCCTGACCTGGCACCATCAGACTTCCATCTGTTCGGGCCACTAAAAGAAGCTCATCGTGGGATTCATTTTGAAGATGAGGAGGCCGTCAAAACATCCGTGCGTCAATGGCTTCGGAAGCAGAGCTGTGATTTTTACCGTGCTGGGATACATGCCCTTGTTCAAAGATGGACCAAAACTGTAGAGATGGGCGGAGATTACATTGAAAAATGACAAAATGATCCTCAATGTTGTGGTTTTCAACCTATGTAATTGCATTTAAATTTCCTGACAATTAAACGTAGAAAAAAAATAGGAAGCATTACTTTTTGACTGACCCTCGTACTTAAACCTAACTAACCTAAGGATATCACACACATCGATGCCCGAGGCAGGATTCGAACCTGCGGCCGTAGCAGTTGCGCGGTTCCGGACTGAAGCGCCTAGGACAGCTCGTCCACCGAGGCCGGCTCCCATGACTTTCCTCTCTTCAGTGACAGATAGATGGCGATAAGTGGTAGAGACGGCAGAGTACAACCCCGGTGGATCAATTAGTGTTTCTTGTTTCTTGCATGAATGAAACGTGTCGCCAGGTGGGATGAATCACATTATACCAAGTAGATTATCGTGACAAGGTCCGCGATCATCCAGGTTAAGAGCAACTAGAAATTTGCAGCACACAATAAACGCAAGGCATTGGGTAGTATCATGATTTGCGGACCATTCACGTGGTATTGTAGGGGACCTAAGGTAGTAGCTGAAGTTACCATGACAACTGTTGAATACATAAACATACTGTGGTCCATCTGTATCTTTCTGCGCATGACGTACTAAACGATAGCGATAGCATCTCCAATGGGGTATCTGCCTGTGCCACAAGACAGGATCCTAGTTGAGACCGGCCGGAGTGGCCGAGCGCTTCTAGGCGCTACAGTCTGGAACCGCGCGACCGCTACGGCCGCAGGTTTGAATCCTGCCTCGGGCATGGATGTGTTGTTAGTTAGGTTTAAGTATTTCTAAGTTCTAGGGGAATGATGACCTCAACAGATAAGTCCCATAGTGCTCAGAGCCATTTGAACGATTTTTTTTTTTCGTGGTTGAGAAGAATGTTACCTTGGTCTGATCTTAAGTCTCTGTTACAGATCTGGGTTTCTATCGGGCGGCAGCTGCGCGCACACAAGCCACCGGTTTGTAATTTACTGTAACAGCGTTATCTGTATGGAGAAATCGATGCCACATTACTCCTGAAACGTACCGAGGACATGTCAAATCCATGCCACGCAGAATTATTGCTCTGCTGTGTTCCAAACGTGGACCAACACATTATTTAGTACATGTTCGTCATGTTAGTGCCCATCAGTGCAGATAAAAAGGGTAGTCGGGGTCGAATGACAGTACACCTATTATAACAGTAACCTTAGATCGTAATGGCAATGATTTTTTTTTAAATTTTTATTGCAATACATAATAATTATACAAAATGACCCACCACCTTAATGATTAGTCGGTCCTAATGCTAATACAATATTGTATGTTATTTGCAGGTATTACAGTTAATTTGTGAACTACAGACAGTGTGAACAGTGCAGGTTAATGGGCAACATTACGATTTTGTTAAAGTATACACTACTACCTAGTTGATAGTAACGCTAACTGCCTGCAGCGTTACAGATGTGTCAGTATAGATATAAACCTACTACAAGGCCTTGCTCATCGAGCTAATCGCAATGAGCGTGCCCTGCCACTAGTTAGGCCAAAATTGCTTGTCGCTGCAGATTCCTATTTTAGTCTCTGCTTCTAATCCTACTAACTACTAACTAACCTACATCAAATCCGGTGCTATCATAATCGTGAAGTTGGTGGACCCCATTACCCCTAGCCCTGCACGTGGCGGGTTCCAACTAACAAGTCGACCTGTCCACGCACAGGCGGTACAGGATCCGGGTACTAGGACACGTTCAGTAGTTGGTCCTAATCGCGAAAGTCCCTCAGATATGCAGTCAGAACTTTACGTGATATCTCATTTGCCAGGTTATTCGAAGTTTCAGAAGTCTCTTCGTGTCGTAGTAGGTCGTATGTGTTATTGTTTGGTAGTTGTTGTCTTAATCTAACTGCTACATCATCGAAAGGGTGGCAATCTCAAACCACATGATCAGGAGTACCCTCCGATGCGCCACAGTTACCCTCAGGTGTAGCCCTTTCCCAAAACCGGCATAGATATGTCGCGTAGGGCCCCATGACCAGTGAGAAAATGAATTAGACCCCGAGTTGGTTCGAAGCACCTCATGCCTAGCCTTTCTTTAACATTTGGCAAGAGTCTGAAGGTTCTTCTGCCAGATTCATCCATTTCCCATGATTCCTGCCATAAGTCCTCATCCCTTCTCCTTATCTCTCCCTTGTCCCTAGCCTGAACTGCCAAAATATTTACTATTTTCATGTCGTTCCCTTTCTTAGCCCAGTACTATGCTGTTTGCACTCGAATTTCAATATCCAGAGGACAAAGCCCCATTATCACTAATAGGGCACCACCTGGAGATGTTCTGTAAGCCCCCACAAATCTTAACAGCATGTTCCTTTCTACTCTTCTCACTGTCATGGCAGGCGCCACCCTTGCGAGCCTGTGTGCCCAGACTCCCGAGCCGTAATCTACTACTGAAGTTAGTATACTGTTATGGTACAATTTTGTTAGGTGGGAGGGGGGGGGAGGTGAAATCTTTCGTGTCCGATGGAGACGAGGGTATTGAGTACTTGTAATGCTCTTTGGGTTACGGATTCAATGTGCTTCCCGAAGTTCCACCTTTCATCGATGACAACTCCCAAGCAGCGAGTCTCGTGCCGTCTGAGAACTGGTGAGCCCCAAATTCTCACTGCAGGAATGGCCATGTATCAGCCACCGTCGGCATGACGGGAGCAGCGGCCGGTGCGTCGCGGCTTTGAGTCGGCGCCGCAGCTCTCAAGGGCAGAGGCGGGCTGGCGCTTCCGTTGTGAGTCGGCTCGCGCCGTACAATGCTAGGTGTGCCGCGATGTTTCTGCCAGATACGCTTGCGCCCCGTAACGGTAACTATTGTTCTAGCCGGGGACCAGCTGGCGGCCGCGCCCGCTACCTGTCTGCTACTCGGACGGCGTTTGGTCACCACCCACTGCTCCCTAACAACTTCTTTTACGACGCGACTGAGACATAGCTAAGTGCGCTCGTCAACCGATTCGCGACATTCACACGAATAATTTATACCATGAAACTTCCTGGCAGATTAAAACTGTGTGCCGGACCGAGACTCGAACTCGGGAGATTTGCCTTTCGTGGGCAAGTGCTCTACCAACTGAGCTACCCAAGCATGACTAACGCCCCGCCCTCACAGCTGGCAGAAGTAAAGCTGTGAGGACGGGGCGTTAGTTGTGCTCGGGTAGCTCATTTGGTGCCTCCTTAGCTCAGGGGCAGAGCACTGGTCTTGTAAACCAGGGGTCGTGAGTTCGATTCTCACAGGGGCAGCACAATGCCGGCACGGTAGCTCAGCGTGTTCGGTCAGAGGGTTAGCTGCCCCCTGTAATAAAAAAAAAATAATAAGTTAATCGATCAACAAAGAACTGCAGTGGATGTCTTACGACGTTCGCACCGAGCAGATGCAACGAACAAAAAGCGAACAAAATGAGATTTAAAAAAAAGTTGGTAGAGCACTTGCCCGCGAAAAGCAAAGGTCCCGAGTTCGAGTCTTGATCCGGCACACAGTTTTAATCTGCCAGGAAGTTTTATAGCAGCGCACACTCCGCTGCAGAGTGAAAATCTCGTTCTCATTCTGGAATTTATACCATCGTGATTTACATTGATTCTGTCAGGCAAAGGTGCTTCCAAAAACAACAAGCCAACAGTGCAACGGTCACTATAAAACATGGAAACGTGGGGGATTCTGAAGAACGCTTCTCTCAGGTAAGCCAATGTGAGAAGTAGCCTATTTCACACTGGATGAGACTTAATTCTAGAAAAACAACGGAGGGTTATCAGTTTATTTTTGTCCTCTAGTGCGGAATTTGATACAAGGGAAATCTTGACGTCTTACCTGAATCGCGATACAGAAAACAAAGGACTGCCAGTAAGGGGAGCAGAGATACCGCACCTTAAAATATTATGCAAACTAAAGAGGGAGAGAGGAGAAAGGAAAGAAAAGGAAAGGATTTAATGACATCAGCTGCATCGGGACTTTGTGAGGGGTCAGCGGCGAAGAACGAAAATGTGTGCCATATCAGGACTACAACCCAGTATATCCTACTTACAGTGCAATTGCGTTAACCACTGCGCCACCCTGACAAGATCTTTATCGAAAATCCACAGCCTGTCTCAGCATGCTCCTTGACCGGCTTATAACACTAACTGCGTACGAGTGTTTGCTATCAATTACCAAGTTTGGTTTACTAAGCACGGTGCCCCAACAGAACTACTAGTCCTGTCACGGGAAAAGCCACGTATAGCACTTACACTGCACCGTTTGCTATACAGATATAACATTTGTAACCAATTTAGATATTTACATAACTGGCCATTAAAATTGCTACCATGAAGATGACGTGCTACAGACGCGAAATTTAACCGACAGCAAGAACATGTTGTGATATGCAAATGATTATCTTTTCACAGCATTCACACAAGGCTGGCGCCGGTGGCAACACCTAGAACGTGCTCACACAAGGAAAGTTTCCAACCGATTTCTCATACACAAGCAGCAGTTGACCAGCGTTGCCTGGTGAAACGTTTTTGTGATGCCTCGTATAAGAAGGAGAAATGCGTACCATCACTTTTCCGACTTTGAAAAACGTCGGATTGTAGCCTATCACGATTGCGGTTTATCGTATTGCGACATTGCTGCGCGCGTTGGTCGAGGTCCAATGACTGTTAGCAGAATATGGAATCGGCGGGTTCAGGAGGGTAATACGGAACGCCGTGCTGGATACCAACGGCCTCGTATCACTGGCAGTCGAGATGACAGGCATATTATACGCATGGCTGTAACGGATCGTGCAGCCACGTCTCGATCCCTGAATCAACAGATGGGGACGTTTGCAAGACAACAACCATTTGCTCGAACAGTTCGACGACGTTTGCAGCAGCATGGACTATCAGCTCGGAGACCATGTCTGTGGTTACCCTTGACGCTGCATCACAGACTAGAGCGCCTGCGATGGTGTACTCAACGACGAACCTGGGTGCATGAATGGCAAAACGTCATTATTTCGGATGAATCCAGGTTCTGTTTACAGCATCATGATGGTCACATCCGTGTTTGGCGACATCGCGGTGAACGCACATTGGAAGCGTGTATTCATCATCGCCATACTGGCGTATCACCCAGAGTGATGGCATGGGGTGCGATTGGTTACACGTCTCGGTCACCTGTTGTTCGAATTGACGGCACTTTGAACAGTGGACGTTACATTTCAGATGTGTTACGACCCGTGGCCCTACCCTTCATTCGCTCCCTGCGAAACCCTACATTTCAGCAGCATAACGCACGACCGCATGTTTCAGGTCCTGTACGGGCCTTTCTGGATACAGAAAATGTTCGACTACTGCCCTGGCCAGCACTTTCTCCATATCTCTCATCAATTGAAAACGTCTGGTCAATGGTTGCCGAGCAACTGGCTCGTCAGAATACGCCAGTCACTACTCTTTATGAACTGTGGTATCGTGTTGAAGATGCATGGGCAGATGTACATATACACGCCATCCAAGCTCTGTTTGACACAATGCCCAGGCGTATCAATGCCGTTATTACGGCCAGAGGTGGTTGTTCTGAGTAATCATTTCTCACGATCTATGCTCCCAAATTGCGTGAAGATGTAATCATATGTCAGTTCTAGTATAATATATTTGTCCAATGAATCCCCGTTTATCATCTGCATTTCTTCTTGGAGTAGCAATTTTAATAGCCAGTAGTGTATACGTAGCTAATGTTACCCTCTGGGAGGATTTTTACAGGTTTAACCGTGAAATACCTAAAGGATTTTGCTTATCGGACTTGAAATTAAAGTCATGTATAAACACACAAAATATCAGAACCAATTTAGATAACGTTTCAGCTAATTACGTTTATTCAAATGAAATAGAATACGGACGACAGCCTAATTAGGCATAGAAATATGAAAAAATCTTTTAAAGAAATAAATCTATGATTCCTCCTCTCTATTACAGTGATTGCGTAATATTGGTGGCGATTATATGATGGCAGATGGACTTGCCGTTGGAACTGAAATCCTCTGTAATTTTCTTCATGGTGACGATCGTCAGATTTTATAATACTTTCATGCGACAGAGCATAGTATGCAATCCATTCGTCCACCCGCGTCTTTGGCGTAATAAATCCAAGCACTAAAAGCCTCACTCGGCACCTGCACAATACACCTTCCAATCACTAGCTGCCAACTGAACGGTAGCTGGCCTCCGACTGACTCTCATGTCCACCTTTTCACTCGCACCTACCGCAATCTGTGCGAGCTAAATAACTTCCGCTTTAGAGGGGAATCACTCCTTCTTTTACTATAACATGGACCAAGAGCCCTAAGTATGGACCAGCAGTTACAAAGTAGCAGGTAAACATTTTTAAGCAAACATTGCATTTACCCATATTAACAAATCAATACAAAATTATTTAACCAAAAACATCCATTTCTTAATACAATCAAAGCAATTAATCAGTAAAGAGAAAAACATAGTACAACGTATCAAAGAGCAAATATAAAAGAAAGTACACTTTATGCAAAGGATAATTAATCAGAAGAAAAAAAATTACATAATATCTTACTATGTTGCTACAGTCTCACATTCCAGCCTAGAACCAATTCTCCACAGTCCCTGTCCACGTCATCCTTGCTCGCTAATTTTAGGTTCCCAATGGATGTTGAACGTAAATGTGCGTCCGCACTGAATATTCTGGATTTATTGCCCATCGAGGGGAATCAATGATATGAATGGGTTGTGTCTGTTCTTTCAGACGTGTACGAAAGAACAGAGACCATACAGGATCTCCAGTTGTGACACATATTATGTAAATTGAAGGGGTTGGGAGAAGAAAGGAAAAGGGAGGGAACTGATGATATCAGCTGCATTGGGGCCGTGCGCAGAATCAGCAGCGACTAGTGGAAATATTTGCCAGACCAGGACTCGAACCCGTGATCTTCTGAATGCTAGGCAGTTGGGTTAAGCAATGGCGTGCTATCTCGGCATGCTCCCCGGGCGACTCACATTTTCACCTAGCGCCTCTTATCCCCTGTTTCCATCCATGTCCTCCATGGAAATAACAGACACCACACACACAGTCATCTAATTGATTTTCTTCGGCGGGTAATGATCCACAATGTTCAGAGCGGTTGCACATTTATGTTAGATCTCCAGCTGGAATCTAAAATAAGCAATCTTGGAAGACATGGAAAGGGACTCCGGATATGTGGCGCTAGGTGGCCAGGTTAGTAGAAGATCTTGTGCTCGAGTCCCAGACCAGCACACATTTTCACTCGTCGCCCTGATTCTGCAGAACGTCCTGATGTAGCTGATATCATTAGCTTCTTTATTTACCTTTCTTCCTCTTCTCCGTTCAGCTTCCATAATATGTATCACAGGTAAGGATCCCAAGCGGTTTCTGCTCTTTCGGACATATCCCAAAAAAACACACACTGCACTTTCATACAACGCACCTTAATAGTCAAATAATTACTCTTACCCATTTGCAATTTTTATTGCTATCTAAAGATTTGGATGAAATTGTTTTGTCGCTATCTAGATTAAGAAGGTTAAGAAATCACAAGTCAGCTAGCACCATAGGGTATTTAGGAATTAACAGAAATATTTTACAAATATGAATATTAAATCATTACTGAATCTGAACAAGATTTGGTAAATAATTGAAAATAGTGTCGAGAAAGGCATATGACGAGCTACAGAGGGACGTATCTTTGCCTAAAATTGTGTAGAATTATGAAGAATAAGGGCTGGTAACTAGTCGCAGTATTCCCTACTGAATATTCTATCTGTAGGGCTTCGAATATGTGACCCAAGCCTGGCGTGCTCTCCTCCAGAGCAGAGTCAGTTGTAGCACAAGCTTCATGAGCCCGAAACCACTGCGATTTAATCCTGGCGATCGCTTGTACTTAGTGGCATTATCGAACACCAAGCACTGGTGTCCTATACTGTGCTAACTTCCCATTTCACGAAAGCTTCTCTGTCTGCCTGAATCTGCAGTGATGGTATCACATCTGCAAAACGTATGTGAATGGAGCCGCCAGAGACTGGTGAGAAAAGTGCGAACATAACAGAGAATTCGTTCTTCTATTACTTGTGCCCTGAATGAGTGGTTAAACTGTCATCCTATCCACCGTCTTCCAATGCCGACAGAACTGCCTTGTTTCTTACTATAAGTTGGATGGTCGATGAGATGTATGATGAGATAAAAGCAATTATTCAGATAGGAAAGGGAGACGAAAAATTAATAGTCGTGGATGACTGGAGTTCGATAGTAGGAGAAGGAATAGAAGGAAACGTAGTATGTGAATATGGAATGGGAGTAAGGAATGAAAGAGGAAGCCACCTAGAAGAATATTGCACAGAGCGTAACTTAATCATAGATAACACTTGGTTCAAGAATCATAAAGTAAGGTTGTATACATGGAAGAGGCCTGGAGATACTGGAAGGTTTCAGATAGATTATATAATGTTAAGACAGAGATTTAGGAACCAGGTTTTAAATTGTAAGACATTTCCAGGGGCAGATGTGGACTCTGACCACAATCTATTGGTTATGAACTGTGGATTAAAACTGAAGAAACTGCAAAAAGATGGGAATTTAAGGAGACGAGACCTGCATAAACTGACAGAACCAAAGGTTGTAGAGAGTTTCAGGGAGAGCATTAGGGATCGATTGAAAATAATGGGGGAAAGAAATACAGTAGATGAATAGTGGATAGCTTTGAGAGATGAAATAGTGAAGGCAGCAGAGGATCAAGTAGGTAAAAAGACGAGGGCTAGTAGAAATACTTGGTTAACAGAAGAAATATTGAATTTAATTGAGGAAAGAAGAAAATATAAAATGCAGTAAGTGAAGCAGGAAAAAAGAAATACAACCGTCATAAAAATGAGATCGACAGAAAGTGCAAATTGGCTAGACGATAAAATGGATGGACGACAAATGTAAGAATTTAAAGGCATATATCACAAGTGGTAAGTTACGTACTGCCTACGTAAAAATTAAAGAGACCTTTGGAGAAAAGAGAATCACTTGTATGAATACCAAGAGCTCAGATGGAAACCCAGTTCTAAGCAAAGAAGGGAAAGCAGACAGATGGAAGGAGTATATAGAGGGTCTATACAAGGGCGATGTACTGGCGGACAATATTATGGAAATGGAAGAGCATGTAGATGAAGATTAAATGGGAGATACGATACTGCGTGAAGAGTTTCACACAGCACTGAAAGATCTAAGTCGAAACAAGGCCCCGGGAGTAGACAACATTCCATTAGAACTATTGATAGCCTTGGGAGAGCCAGCCCTGACAGAACTCTGCCATCTGCTGAACAAGAAGTATGAGACAGGCGAAATTCCCTCAGACTTCAAGAAGAATATAATAATTCCATTCCCAAAGAAAGCAGGTGAAAATTACCGAAGTATCAGTTTAATAAGCCACGACTGCAAAATAGTAACACGAATTCCTTACAGACGAATGGAAAAACTGGTAGAAGCCGACCTCGGGGAAGATCATTTTGGATTCCGTAGAAATGTTGGAACACGTGAGGTAATACTGACCCTACGCCTTATCTTAGAAGATAGATTAATGGAAGGCAAACCTACGTTTCTAGCATTTGTAGATTTAGAGAAAGCTTTTTTTGACAATGTTAACTAGAATACTCTCTATCTAATTCTGATGGTGGCAGGGGTAAAATACTGGAAGCGAAAGACTATTTACAATTTGTACAGAAACCAAATGGCAGTTATACGAGTCGAGGGACACGAACGGAAAGCAGTGGTTGAGGAGGGAGTGAGATAGGGTAGTAACATATCCCCGATGTTATTCAATCTGTGTACTGAGCAACCAGTAAAGAAAACAAAAGAAAAATTCGGAGTAGGTATTAAAATCCATGGAGAAGAAATAAAAACTTTGAGGTTCTCCGATGACATTGTAATTCTGTCAGAGATAGCAAAGGACTTGGAAGAGCAGTTGAACGGAACGGACAGTGTCTTGAAATGATGACACCAGATGAACATCAACAAAAGCAAAACAAGGATAATGGAATGTAGTCGAATTAAGTCGGGTGATGCTGAGGGAATTAGATTAGGAAATGAGACACTTAAAGTAGTAAAGGAGTTTTGCTGTTTGGGGAGCAAAATAACTGATGATGCTCGAAGTAGAGGGGATATAAAATGTAGACTGGCAATGGCAAGGAAAGCGTTTCTAAGGAAGAGAAATTTGTTAACATCTAGTATGGATTTAAATGTCAGGAAGTTGTTTTTGAAAGTATTTGTGTGTAATGTAGCCGTGTATGGAAGTGAAACATGGACGATAAATAGTTTATACAAGAAGAGAACCGAAGCTATCGAAATGTGGTGCTACAGAAGATTGCTGAAGATTATATGGGTAGAACACATAACTAATGCGGAGGTATTGAATAGAATTGCGGAAAAGAGAAATTTGTGACGCAACTTGACTAGAAGATGAGATCGGTTGGTAGGTCATGTTCTGAGGCATCAAG
Organism: Schistocerca gregaria; assembly: GCF_023897955.1. Taxonomy (NCBI): domain Eukaryota; kingdom Metazoa; phylum Arthropoda; class Insecta; order Orthoptera; family Acrididae; genus Schistocerca; species Schistocerca gregaria. Next base: position 1,055,778,620 of record NC_064920.1, read on the forward strand.
GGATCACCATTTTAGTATTGGAATGCAGCTTGGTGGGTAAAAATCATAGAGGGAGACCAAGAGACGAATACACTAAGCAGATTCAGAAGGATGTAGGTTGCAGTCGGTACTGGGAGATGAAGGAGCCTGCACAGGATAGAGTAGAGTGGAGAGTTGTATCAAACCAGTCTCTGGACTGAAGACCACAACAAGAACAGCGGATGGGTTTATCGAGGTCGGCAGGCATTAAAAAACCGGCTTCCACTGGTGGCGTATTTGTTACAGGGAAACGCGCCACTTTTTGAATAGAAACAGGCAGGTTTTCCCCTCGGACGATTCCAGCGTGTCTAAGGAAGACAAAGCTTTTGAAATCATTTGTCTGCCGTTTTATCAAATTTGTTAAATAATTGGATGTGGATTATTTCTGTCCAGAAACTGGTAAGATGGGGGGGGGGCGAAGTTAGGATGAGATTAGCTTTTTATGTCCCGTCGACAATGAGGTCATTAGAGACGGAGCACAAGTCAGATAATGGAGGGATGAGGAAGGAAATCGGCAGTACCTTTTCTAAGAAACCACCCCGGCCTTTTGGTGAAACGATTTAGGGAGGTCACGAAAAACCTAAATCAGGATCGCGGGACGCAAGTTTGAACCTTCATCCTCCAGAATGCGAATCCAGTGTCCTAATCGCTGCACTACCTCGCTCGTTGAAGGAAGACGTTCTCCTTTTAGCATCGTAATGATATGGCTTGTGGACTTCTAATGATCACATTAGACAACAGAATAATTAGCTCAATAGTTTACACGAAGTAATACTAGCATTCATTCTTCCGTCACCTCCAACGTTTGTCTTCCTTTCATACTCTGATCTCCATGGTTGTCAAAGAAATGGGACGTCTCAAGAAGACTAACCGAAGTACCTTATTACAGTATTAATAATAATACACAATATTATGGTGTTAACCCACCTATTTATGACCTAACTTTTATAACAAAGCTTGTTAAAATTACAATATGATGTTCAGACGAAACACTTCCTGCATCTCTGGTTACCGCCGAAAGAGCGCTACGAAAGGAAGGGATTCTGGCTGTCTATTCAGCCTGGAGCGAGGGACGGAACTGTACAGTTCGCCTCTCAGATCGCTCAGTTAACTCTTACGCTACGGTGAACTTCTGTAGAAGTCGGTAGCGGATGTGCCGCCCAGCTGGTGGAGTGCTGCAGCAGTTTCGCCTCGCCTCGTATTTCTCCGCTTCACTAAGCTGGACTTGTGTGGAAGTTTGACCTATGCACCATTATTCATACACCAATATTTTCTAAACTGCTTCCTAAAGACCGATGTCAACATATCTTGCGGTTTTTACATTACGCCAATAACGAACAGCCTTACGACAATGACTATTTGTACAACCTATCAGAAACTTGTGTTGTAAGTAGGCTGTTTAGGTTTTCTTATTGGTAACGCCGCTTAGCGCTCGGTATGAAAAATCACTGGCTGTACTATGCGCAGTGTGTGTTTAGTTTCCATTGTTGTCTGCCATTGTAGTGTTGAGCAGAGGCAGCTGGATGCTAACAGCGCGTAGCGTTGCGCAGTTGGAGGTGAGCCGCCAGCAGTGGTGGACGTGGGGAGAGAGATGGCGGAGTTTTGAAATTTGTAGGAATGGATGTCATGAACTGATATATATCTATATTATGACTATCAAGGTAAATCAATTGTTTGTTCTCTATTAAAATCTTTCATTTGCTAACTGTGCCTATCAGAAGTTAGTGACTTCCGTAGTTTGAATCTTTTATTTAGCTGGCAGTAGTGGCGCTCGCTGTATTGCAGTAGCTTGAGTAACGAAGATTTTTGTGAGGTAAGTGATTTGTGAAACGTATAGGTTAATGTTAGTCAGGGCCATTCTTTCGTAGGGATTTTTGGAAGTCAGATTGCGTAGCGCTAAAAATATTGTGTGTCAGTTTAAGCACAGTCTTGTATAATTGTTCTAAGGGGACGTTTCATATGGCGACCCTGCCAGGATACCTCACTGGAATCTTCTGATTTTTTCTTGTAGTTTGTGTAATTAATGTAGATTTTTTTTATGGCTAGCACATAATCATAGAGAGAATTTCCTCTGTAGTTGCAGTCTTTCATTGTTGTACAGTAAAATAGTTGTGGCATGCATGTAGTTTTACACGAAGTATTTCGCAGCTGCGCTTGCAATTAACTAGATATTATTTTCAGTGCTATGTTAATGTGTTTTCTTATTTTTGCTCTTCAAATTGTGCTTTTCTGTGGTATTGTGTGAAATATTGTGACAATAATGGCGTGTGAAAAACGTAATACTAGGCTCCAAAGTAAACTGAGAAATGACAGTGAAGACGAAAGCAGTGTGTTAGCGCCACCATGTAATGAATTAACTAATGTTCAAAGTAGTAATTTGGTAATTGTGCATAGGTAAAAGGAGCAGGCTGCAAACAATGGTGTAGGGAGTGAAACAATTAGTGAACAGGGAAGCATTATCGATTGATCGGTCGGCAACAGCTCGCCTCAGGATTCCGAAATGACAGGACACAATCTTGCAAATACTGTAGATTCAGATTTTGCGTCCTCACCATTTTCTCAAATAAATCAAGACACATTTTCTGCTTTTCAAAATGCGAATATTGCCGGTTCAAATGCACTGCCGAAAAGCACTGAGGAACATGTTTCAGACATCAGTGCACTGTTATTACAGTTAATGCAACAAATGGGACAAAGGCTACAAAAGTTAGACACAACGCTTGAACAAAATCAGAAACAAATGGGACAAAATCTTCAAAAGTTAGACACAATGGAACAAAATCAGAGACAAACACAACTAAAGCTTCAAAAGTTAGACACAATGGAACAAAATCAGAGACAAACACAGCAAAAGCTTCTAAATTTAGACACAATGGAACAAAATCTTCAAAAGTTAGACACAATGGAACAAAATCAGAGACAAACACAGCAATAGTTAGACGCAATGGAGCAAAAGCTTCAAAAGTTAGACTCAGTGGAACATACGCTTGAACAAACACGTGAAGATTTAACTACTGAAATACATAAAATCGAATCGAAATGTCAAAAAGGCTGTAATGACGTGAGCATTTCCAACCTATTTTTTCGCGGCATGAACATGCATTACAGAATCACGAAGCAGCCATAAAAGAACTGCAAACAATTGTTCATGAAAATCATGAGACCTTGCAAGCTAAAATTGACTCAGTTGCATCTACCGATTCGGTTACGCAACTTGCAAAAACTCAAGTGAACTTAAAGGACACAGTAGATACTCTGAAAATTGGTTCAGAAAGACACATGGAGGACATTAGTTCATTATCAGAAAAAGTAGTTGAACTTTCGGATCAGCTAAATAATTTATGTACGAAGGTAGATGATAATCTGAATGACACAAAACCAGTAGTCTTTAATGACACAGAAGAGTTCGAACAAATTAGGAAATTCAAACAAAATCAGAATCAAATTAATACGCAACACCAAAGAGAAATCCGGGAAGTACAAGATCAGTTGACACAGGTAATACAAGAATTATGTATTTCAGAGGACACTCGCACTCCAATACGGGAAGAGGGACTTAAAAATACGGAACTGCCAAAAAATAACAACATAGGGCACTTTGGAGAATATGAAAGAAATTGGCAAAGTACACCGAATTTTGAGATGGAACCGCCGAAACGACGTAACAATGACCGATATGCGACCCGCCGACACGATGATTTTGACTATAAGCTGTTCATTACTACACATAAATTCAAAACATTTAGGAATTCTGGCAACGACATTCATCCACAAGTGTGGCTCCATCAATTCTCTCATTGTTTTCCTCCCAACTGGTCACTAGACCACAGATTAGAATTTATGTGTGGCTACTTAGAGAATGAACCAGCTGTAAGAATGCGATCGGTCATTCACGATTGCCACAGTGAAGGAGAATTTTACCATGCCTTCCTCTCAGCATATTCGTCTCAAGCCACAGAAGACCGAGTAAAACATGGCATCATGATGATGAAACATTTTGAACAATCTGAATTTTCCAGTCTTGTGAAATATTTTGAAGACATGTTGCACAAGAATCAGTACCTGTCAAACCCATACAGCCCGTCAGAACTCATCCGCATTTGCTTAATCAAATTGCCTGAACATTTACGGCATATTATTTTGGCAGGCCGTTGCAAAGACGACACTGAAGCTTTTCATGAACTCTTACAAGAATTAGAAATTGACACTGACAATCGCGGAACGCGAAAACAGGAACACAACAATTACAGGTCACATCCGTCGCAAGTCCGCGATGAAAGAAATAATAACTGGACACGACAAGGCTATTCTCACAATACAAATCGTGACCAAAACAGACACCACCCGTACGACAACCGTTGGCAGAGTAGTAATAATTACAGATAAAGGTCACCTCTCCGCGGTAGTGACTATCACAGAGACAATCAGAGAAACAGACAATATGGGAACCAAAATAATTACTATCAAGGGAGACAGAATAACTTTAGACGCAACGGTCCAGCGCGCAGTTACGATTCAGAGAGAAATTCTCCACCACGTGACCGACAAGAAAGAAACTATGGAATCTACCGACATGACGACAGACGATATGATCGTAACGACAGACCTGAATTGCTGCAGAACTGGCGGGAATCAAACAGAGCAGGGCCCTCTCGACAAGGTGAATTTGTAGAAGTTAGGTCTCCAAATCCCAATAACGACACTCGCCAACAAAGAGGCAGACAATGACTTGTACCGCAGGCAGCCACATGCGCCAGCTGGCTCAGAGAAGAATAACATAGACGCTAACCTTGAGAAAAATTCCATTATTCTTTACCGACGTATACCGCATGATAATTGCGTTCAGGTTAACTCTGAGCACTAGGAAGAGTAAAGGATTGTACTACATTTCACATGTAAAACCGTTTATTGAAAGATAATCTGCTTTTTAACTTTGTCTTTGCCATATAACTTTTTACTTTACATTACTAGTATGCTTTGTCAGACATAGAATCTGTTATCATGCAATAATGTTTTGAAGTTAACTGTCCAGTCTAGAACCTGCGGAACATACAGTAATTACCACTGCATTGTGATAGTGAACAGAGGACACAGTGTTACTGTGTGTGTACATTCTTGCTTGATAGTTTCACGATTACGTAACGACCATAAGGCTCACATACTTAGAACATTTACCAGTACTGCTAATGAGATTTTAATGCAACATTTTGGTTTACTTGAAAATACATTCTGGATTTAAAGTACTTTCTGTGAGATACCAGATGATACAGTGGTTAGTTTATGTGACAGCTACACAATGATGTATTTGGTATGGGGTCATGATTTTTAAAGTACGTTTGAGGTAGATGATACTTTTGACATGAGCACAGATTTTTTTTAGGTTTTGAAATAGGAAGCCACGACGATTTTGAGATTTGGCTGAGGTTTTATAATGTTATGATGACGATGTGTATTACGCTGTTGTGGTATGTTTATGATCAATAGGCTGATGGTATGTGAGGAATTTGATTATGCTATGTATTTCTTATGATTAAATATTGAAGTAGTGTCGACAAATATGTATATGTGTAATAAAACAAGGAATAATGAGTAGTGGTTAGGGACTCTGGTTTGTGCAAAAGGTTGTTGGAAACCAAGAATCGTACTTTAAGAGTTATGAAATGTATGTAAATGAGTGAATGTATTACAATGCAGATGAAAATTTTTTGGACACTATTATATTTAAAGGATTTTGTTTCTACAGATTTGTAACGCAAATTCTCAACCTGTGAAAATATTTTTATATGTGACTGTCACTGTAGCGGAAACTGATGTCGTAAATTTTTCAGTAAGAAAGGTAAGTGACCACCTGCACGTAATGCGTCGTGGGCACCCAGCTGCGCGACAGGCGCCTGAAAAAAAAGCCATTAGTGTGTGCCTGTCAGAGGCACAGGTGGAAAAAAAAGAGGCCATTATCCTCGCTATTGACGTTCCTTTGTAGAAAGCATTGTAAATACGACACCCTCAAACTTGAAAACATGATTACACTGTAGAGTTCTTAATTTATGATATTTACTGAAATGAAATGATGAGAAACGTTTCATGTCTATTGTCTTGCTAGCTGGAAGATTGTTTACTGCATTATAAAGTGCCTTATGGCTAGCGAATGACGTTTCACGCCTTGCTGTGCCTATTTTGTTTAATATCTAGTTTCTTGTTGCAACGCAGCATTGTTTAAATTAAAATTTAATACATGTACTAATATAACTACCTTCTGTCTACAGACACAGTAAAGAATCATTTTATGATGTACTTCCTTAGAAAAGAGGGCACAAATAGACATTTCCCTTTACAGGACTTGCAAAAATAATTTTTTTACGGTTTGGTAACTTATCTGATAGCGTATGTTCTAGTGATGCACCACTCTAGTGTTAAGGTGTGACATAGGTATTAAACATTTTTACTGTAATATTTTTTCTGCTTCAGCTTTGTCATGTTTAGATATAAATTATTACATTTATTGCTGCTCGCTATGCTTACTTGCATTTTTTTGTCATTGCTGTTTGTATTAATTTTTTTGTACCGCTGCATTGCCTCGTCCCTTAGTTAAGCATCTGAGCTCAGTAGATTTAAGTTAGCATTAGAGGGGGTAGCCTATATGAGAGAATGAGTTGCAATGGATATGAAGAAATGCACTGAGAGGTTGTATGAGAAAAGTAAAGAAAGCAGGTATAGATAGGACTTTTTGGAAATAATGAAGAATGAAGGGAGATATCCGAGAAGTAAAGAAAGTTTTGTTTACGAAATACTGCAGTAAATCAAACCCTGCCATTTCCTTGTGTTATCCCACTATGTGTTTGTGTACACTTGTGTATTTATGTTCTTCCTGTCTTTATATGTTTATCTGATAAGACTTATGTTGCAGAATTTTTCTAGTACTAAACTACATTCACTATGATGAGGAATACTGTTATCCTCAAATATAATTTGCATTAATAACATGTTATTTTCTTTGTAAAGATGTTTACACATTATTTATTCTGCTTTGTTCTAATGCTCATGTGATTTGTATAAATATTTTCCTGAAGAAATACACTCCTGGAAATTGAAATAAGAACACCGTGAATTCATTGTCCCAGCAAGGGGAAACTTTATTGACACATTCCTGGGGTCAGATACATCACATGATCACACTGACAGAACCACAGGCACATAGACACAGGCAACAGAGCATGCACAATGTCGGCACTAGGACAGTGTATATCCACCTTTCGCAGCAATGCAGGCTGCTATTCACCCATGGAGACGATCGTAGAGATGCTGGATGTAGTCCTATGGAACGGCTTGCTATGCCATTTCCACCTGGCGCCTCAGTTGGACCAGCGTTCGTGCTGGACGTGCAGACCGCGTGAGACGACGCTTCATCCAGTCCCAAACAGGCTCAGTGGGGGACAGATCCAGAGATCTTGCTGGCCAGGGTAGTTGACTTACACCTTCTAGAGCACGTTGGGTGGCACGAGATACATGCGGAGGTGCATTGTCCTGTTGGAACAGCAAGTTCCCTTGCCTGTCTAGGAATGGTAGAACGATGGGTTCGATGACGGTTTGGATGTACCGTGCACTATTCAGTGTCCCCTCGACGATCACCAGAGGTGTACGGCCAGTGTAGGAAATCGCTCCCCACAACATGATGCTGGGTGTTGGCCCTGTGTGCCTCGGTCGTATGCAGTCCTGATTGTGGCGCTGACCTGCACGGCGCCAAACACGCATACGACCATCATTGGCACCAAGGCAGAAGCGACTCTCATCGCTGAAGACGACACGTCTCCATTCGTCCCTCCATTCACGCCTGAGTGGCGGTGCGGTCCCCTACGGCACTGCATAGGATCCTACTTTCTTGGCGTGCATACGTGCATCGCTGCGGTCCGGTCCCAGGTCGACGGGCACGTGCACCTTCCGCCGACCACTGGCGACAACATCGATGTACTGTGGAGACCTCACGATCCACGTGTTGAGCAATTCGGCGGTACGTCCACCCGGCCTCCCGTATGCCCACTATACGCCCTCGCTCAAAGTCCGTCAACTGCACATACGGTTCACGTCCTCGCTGTCGCGGCATGCTGCCAGTGTTGAAGACTGCGATGGAGCTCCGTATGCCACGGCAAACTGGCTGACACTGACGGCGGCGGTGCACAAATACGGCGCAGCTAGCGCCATTCGACGGCCAACACCGCGGTTCCTGGTGTGTCCGCTGTGCCGTGCGTGTGATCATTGCTTGTACAGCCCTCTCGCAGTGTCCGGAGCAAGTATGGTGGGTCTGACACACCGGTGTCAATGTGTTCTTTTTTCCATTTCCAGGAGTGTATTTATGAAAAAAGTATGTTTGTTAAATGCTGGTTCATGCTTAGGGCACTTGTATTTGGAACATGTAAACGCTGTATGGAAGTCCCACCGCAACGAAAGTAACACAGCGCGATGTAAAAGGTGGGTTTAGCAGTCGAACTCAGCGGCTCCTTTGTGTGAACGGCATGTAGCGTCTGGCTAGCCGTAACACGGTGCACCTTAACGGTGCTAAGAGAGGCAATTGGAAGCTGCATTAAAAGGTATTTGCCTCGGTTGTGGATCTGGCTTATTTGGTATTCACGGAATAACGGAATGGCTCTAATACGTTGAAAATCCGACACCAAGAAGAGATATTATGGAGCATTCGCACATCAAGAGCCGTGGGTACAGTTAGCCGCCATTTTACCTGCCACTAATCTTCGCCACTGCTTCACAGACTTCATACATTCAGTTAAGTAATGTATATGCGCATGGACCAGTTAATTTGTGTGTTGTTTCAATAACAATCACATAAAACTTCAATTTGTATTCAAAACCTTAACTTCAATCCTGATCACGAACCTACGCAAGGTCCTCACTTAAGTGCTACTAAAACCGACTATGCTGACTTAAATGAACAATTCTTGCATTCATGTGTTTAAAAGTGATTTTTTGTCTGAAGTAAAAGCAGTAGCAAAAGTTAAAGTAACAATAACATTTGGATGCTTTATTAATGAACTACTCCAAGTGAAATTGTTAAGGTAGGAAGTTTAAGTGCAAAAATTTAACGACCAATTAATTGGAAAGTGAAAACCTTAATTATTTAAAAGCTAAAACCATAAAAGTGAAGTTGGATAGACTTCTAATAAAGTATCCTTAGTTCATTGTAAAATATAGTTTTGTAGAATTACAGTGCAGGACTATGTAAATACGAGAATTATTACCAAAAATACCTGCTTTACAAGTGATTAAAGTTCAAGTACATATAAATCTTTAATGAACAGATTTACGGTAGTACTGTTAGAAGTGAAGTTATGAATATTTTCAAAGATATTGTAGTTTTGGTACTCACCGTGAATGGTTCCTTCTGAAATTAATGAAGACAGTGTTGTATTTTATAACCTTCCAAAGTAATTTAAGTGAATGATTAGCTTTCAGAGTTAGTTTAATAGTGTAGTAATCAAAGATCCTTGGCTAGTGACACTATACCAGTTCATGGGTCCCCATCATATTCTCGACCTATTAAGAAACAACTGAACTATTACTGTTACTAAGGAGAACTGCTATATGTAGAGAAGCTTAAACAGTGTATTTAATATGTTATTCATCTGTATTTGTGGTTTTCATGTCAGTCAGTCGGTCAGTCCAAAATTAGTTCTGCACTTCATGCAGTGATGTTTCAGTATTTGAGTAAGTAATGGCCTTGAGTGTGGCCTTTATTAATATGAGATTGGTGCAATTTTGTTCCCCATAACTTACTGGTGTGTGTGTGTTATTGGTAACTGCTGCTACACACAGTTCAGAGTGCACTGTGCCAGTTTGTAGCCTGTTTGCTATTCAAAGGGATATCTCAACAAAAGTAACTTCAATAATCAAATCCAATTTTCTCAAATGTATATTTCAAAATTAATGTGCCTAATTAAGCTGTCGACCGTTCATTTTTTTCATTCTTTTATGATTTTATCACTTCTGTTATCCCCCAAAGTTTAAGCGCATTTGGTTTTTCTGTTATTTCACAAAACTGGAAATTATAGTTAGATACCCTTTTCCATTAGACTCAGGCACGGCCGAACATTGAAATCCTCTCAGAGTGTAATATTAGCGTGTTTCACGGCACCTTTGTGTTGTGCCGCTCGCTGTTTTGTTCAGTGGTTTGGTATTTAACTAATTTGTAAATGAAAATGATAATCTTATTTTATTACATTGAGTAATTCCTAAATAATTTTTCTCCCTGCTAAAGATTTGGTCAAGCTGCTAAAGAACTCCAAGTTAACGTCGTGTTAAAGTGTTGTCTGTAATTTGTGTGTCACTAAATCACAGTTCATGCAACAGATTCTATACAACTATTGATTATGATGGAAGCAGTTATCTTCAGCAAAATGATCATTAAAACCACCGAATATCAGCTGTGCACAACATTGACGTATGTTACCTGAAACAATATTCTCGTGCTTAACTGATTTCGGCTCCATACATCAGTTAGAAAAATTTGTTATAAAGATCGTGCTACACTGTTTTTAAATAATCAATCTGATTCGAATTAATTTCATTAAAATGAGTTCGAGACCACCGGTGCACATTTATTTTTACACATTTGTATTACCTTCGGCATTTATATCTGCAGAGTTTCGTAATTTGAATTTGCCGCTGAGATAATTGTTAAGATGGCGGCAGACAATTGATATAGACCTTCTATTGTTAGAGCAAATAGGATAAGTATTTGAAATGCTTATTAAACTTTACTTTTGTATTGTGCACTATTTAGACTTCATAAACCAAACATTTGATTTTTTTTCTAAGGAAAACACAGACAAAAAACGCGATACAAATAGCTATCATCAATGGCTGCGCTCCTTGCAGCGGAAAGAAATAATTAACACAGATAATGCTTATTGAGTGAGGAATTAAAGTTACAAATAATTATTCACTCATATTTATAATAATAATGAACTCTATTCTCAAGTAATAATTCAAAAAATAATTACAATTTCTTAACAGTCCTCACTTTGATATGCGTCCGCAACCTACAAAAGCCATCCAACAAAAGGTAAAAACAAAGGAAGACAAACGCAGATCATAAAAGGAATTTACAATTATCATTGTCTTTGTATGATACACATCGATATGTCCAATTAAATCATAGAATATTATATAAATAATTAATATTTATCATCGTTTTCACTATATTTTTCATATGTCGAATAAATAATGTTTATAACTGTTACAGGCATAATTTCCTCTCGTCGCAATGTAGCTAAGATTTATCTCGTGGATGTTACAGTGTTCAAGTTGTAAACAGATTACTGTCATCATATTCGATAGTCAGCTCACTTAACATCGGACTTGACAGGAAATCACGTCTTGGTAAAACGTCTCAACTCTACAACCTGTAACACCAACATCGATACATTCTTTAGACATCTCATACAACTTATTAGTCTGTTTTTACTTAATGTGAATCTGTGTAATCGTGCTTTTTGATGGAACATGTTCGTTATTGTTTGATTCATTATTTATTTCAAAGTAATTTTAAAAGTAATGTCCTATAGAAGAATGGAAATGTTAAACTTTACTTTATAATATTGGTTCATGCGTAGCGTACCTAGGTTTCTAATAATGTGACACAGGGAGTGTAGTCCCTCTGCAACGAAACCCTCATGGCGGGAATAATAAGTGGACTTTACGGTCGAACGGCAAGGTTCCTGTGTGGCGCAAAATAGTGAGTAGCACGATAAATTTTCGCACCTTGTGTGCCGAGCGAGACAAGACGAGCAGAAAGACTATTTAAAATAACCTCGGATGTGGAATAATTTCGGCTCATTATTCATGGTGTACATTGGTTTGCTCTGTACTGTGAAAATCCGAAGCTAAATCGAGGATTTTCCGTGTTTGTCATACATCAAGAGCTACGAACACTTTTGCCCCTTTTTCAGTAGCCACATGAAATCTCCAAAGCCGCCACTTTCTCCTCAAAGAATCAGCTGAATGCTCTATAACTGTACGGACAAGTTACGTTTTCTATTATCCGGTAATAAGATGCTGTGAGAAGAAAAGATTTAAAGCATTCCACTTAAAGATAGCTCCTCTTCATATCTCAGTACAGTATTACAGTTACCTGCAAAAACTGTGATGATTCATAATAGTTATGGACAGTACACTTAAAGATCCAGCATAAGGATTAACTACCGTGGAGGTTTGGAAGTAACGGTGTTTATAATTTCATGTGTTCCTCACATTTTACTCTGACCGAAATGTTCAACCTAGATCGTAGTCTACTGATGATTAGTTTCTAGGTCCCTATGAGAACTGCTGAGCCAGATTTGAATCTCGTAATACAACTACAGCCTTAATTAAGTTCACTTGTTATTCCGTAATATTATTCTGATATAACAAGTAATTGACTACAATAATTCAAGCTATACTAGATCCAGGTACCACATGTCCCATTGAAGCTAAACAGCATGGGGAAGTTAACGTTCATTAAGAATACAAATAATAATCAGAACAAATGAAAGAATTATCTGAAAACCTTTTCAATGACAGTATTAACCAACAATTAAACTGATAAAAGAACCTCATGTGCAAGTTAGTAGTGCTCCAGCATCAGTATATCATGTACTGGTAATGATCACAAGTTTACTGCTTAATTAGGAAGATAGTAAGTGTCACTGAGAGCCAGTTGTTGACAAAACGTTCTAATACTCCTCCCGTGTTTCCCATGCCAAATCACTACTACGTTGCATGCTAAAGTGTATTACGATCTTTTATCTTATTGAAAAAATGATTTCAGTACCGAATGAAGTAAATACCCACAGCCAACTCCATTTATAACCAGCATAGATACTTAGTCAGCTGTGCTTAGTCTGGCGACCATTTTCATTTCTTCGTAATTCCACGCTACTTTATTACAAATACAACACTGATTTGATACCCGAATGTTTTGCTGCTGCTCCCTTTCAATAGAAATCTTTCGAGAGACGAGAAACAATACGATACTTTTCCGTTACACAGCTAACTTAGTAACAGCCGCTGGTGTTTTAAAACCATCTTCCCTTGTTGTTCTTTGTAGCACCGTAAACTATATTGTTTCGAGCTGGCGAGTAAAACTTTATGACTGCATGTCTTATATGCTTGTTATCGCTGCGGGGACGCTTTTACGTTGGACTTGTGGTATATATAATTCCGTTAGACATGCGTGCAGCAATGGCTTGTCACCGACGGGGTATACACAGAATAGTCCTTCTCTGTTGTTTTATGAGTGATGCTTGAAGTGCTTTTAGGTAGCGAGGCAGTGCAGGCTACATACACGAGTGAAAAATAACACGGAAGACTCTAGTCCAGCGGCGAAGGCCGTGGGAAAGGGCAACGAAGCGACCAGGAACTGCCCGGGGAACGAGTATAAAAATTGCGGCCGTTGCCACACTTATTGTCTCCAGTTTAATTCCGGACGGGCGCAGGAGCAGGGGGAGGAGAGCCCGCAAACCGGCCCCGGGCGCGTGCGTTGCGTGCTCGTTTTATTGGGGCGGCGCGGCCCACACCGCCAGCCAGCTTGCGCCGGCGCCTCTACAGAGCTGTAGCACCGCGCACGCACGCACGCTCGCAGCATACATCGCAAGCCCCGACATGCCCCTCCTTCGTGCCTCCGCCAGAAAGCAGTCCCTCGCTCCGAAATTCCCCTCGAGTAAGCAGCGTACTGGTTCGAACAATCCCGTCTAAGGCATCTGACTGTAAAAATCACATTGCTCTTTTGGAGAAACTTATACTCTCTGATCATCATCATCATCATCATCATCATCATTTAAGACTGATTCTGCCGTTCAGCGTTCAGTCTGGAGCGTAGCCCCCCTTATAAAATTCCTCCAATATACCCTATTCAATGCTAATATTGGTGCCTGTTCTGATGTTAAACCTATTACTTCAAAATCATTCTTAACCGAATCCAGGTACCTTCTCCTTCCTCTACCCCGACTCCTCCTACCCTCTACTGCTGAACCCATGAGTCTCTTGGATAACCTTGCTTCTCCCATGCGTGTAACATGACCCCACCATCTAAGCCTCTTCGCCCTGACTGCTACATCTACAGAGTTCATTCCCAGTTTTTCTTTGACTTCCTCATTGTGGACACCCTCCTGCCATTGTTCCCATCTACTAGTACCTGCAATCATGATAGCTACTTTCATATCCGTAACCTCAACCTTATTGATAAGGTAACCTGAATACACCCAGCCTTCGCTCCCATGCAACAAAGTTGGTCGAAAGATTGAACGGTGCACAGATAACTTAGTCTTGGTACTGACTTCCTTCTTGCAGAAGAGAGTAGATCGTAGCTGAGCACTCACTGCATTAGCTTTGCTTCACCTCGCTTCCAGTTCTTTCACTATGTTGCCATCCTGTGAGAATATGTATCCTAAGTACTTGAAACCGTCCACCTGTTCTAACTTTGTACCTCCTATTTGGCACTCAATCCGTTTATATCTTTGTCCCTCTGACATTATTTTCCTTTGGAGATGCTAATCTTCATGCCATAGACCTTACATATCAATTCTAGCTATGAAACGTTACTTTGCAAACTTTCAATCGAATCTGCCATCACAACTAAGTCATCCGCATGTGCGAGACTGCTTATTTTGTGTTCACATATCTTAATCTCACCCATCCAGTCTATTGTTTTCAACATATGATCCATAAATAATATGAACAACAGTGGAGACAGGTTTCAGCCTTGTCTTACCCCTGAAACTACTCTGAACCATGAACTCAATTTACTGTCAACTCTAACTGCTGCCTGACTATCTATGTAAAGACCTATAATTGCTTGCAAAAGTTTGCCTCCTATTCCATAATCTCGTAGAACAGACAATAACTTCCTCTTAGGGAGCCGGTCATATGCCTTTTCTAGATCTATAAAGTATAGATACAATTCCCTGTTCCACTCATAACACTTCTCCATTATTTGCCGTAAGCTAAAGATCTGGTCCTGACAACCTCTAAGAGGTCTAAACCCACACCGATTTACATCCAATTTGTCCTCAACTAATGCTCGCACTTTCCTTTCAACAATACCTGAGAAGATTTTACCCACAACGCTGATTAAAGAGATACCTCTGTAGTTGTTACACTCTTTTCTGTTTCCATGTTTACAGATTGGTGTCATTACTGCTTTCGTCCAGTCTCATGGAACCTGTCCCGACTCCCAGGCCATTTAATTACCCTGTGTAGCCATTTAAGGCCTGGCATTCCCCTATATTTGATGAGTTCCGACTTAATTTCATCCACCCGAGCCGCTTTATTGCACTGCAGTCTATTGACCATTTTCTCCACCTCCTCAAGTGTGATTCTATTTCCATCATCATTTCTATCCCATTGTGCATCAAAATCTGAAACATAACTCATCGTATTTTCACCTACATTGAGCAACTCTTCAAAATATTCCCTCCATCTGCCCAAGGCATCCACAGGATTCACCAGCAGTGTTCCTGACCTGTCCAAATTTTTTTTCATTTCCTTCTTACCTCCCTTTCGAAGCCTGCTAATTACACTCCAGAATGGTTTTCCAGCAGCTTGACCCAAAGTCTCCAACCTGTTTCCAAAGTGTTCCCAAGATTTCTTCTTGAATGCTGCAATTATCTGTTTGACTTTGTTTCTTTCTTCAACATAATTTCTTCGTCTACCTGACTTCTAGCATGTAGCCATTTTTGATACGCCTTCTTTTTCCTTTTACAGACTGCCTTGACTGTGTCATTCCACCAAGCTGTTTGCTTCATCTTACCTTTACACGCTACTGTTCCAAGACATTCTTTAGCCACTTCTAGTACTGTGTACCTGTACCTTGTCCATTCCTTTTCCAATGACTGTAATTGACTACATTCAACTAACTGGTACCTTTCTGAGATCACTGTTATGCACTTTTGCCTGATTTCCTCATCCTGAAGTTTCTCCACTCTCATCTTCCTACGTATGGACATGACCTCCTGCACTTTCAGCCTTACAATACCAATTCCACTGGAGATTAAATAGTGATCAGTGTCATCAAAGAATCCCCTGAATACACGTGTGTCCCCCACAGCCTTTCTAAATTCCTGATCTGCTATTTTATAGTCAATGACAGATGTGGTTCTCCTGCCTTCCCAAGTATACCGCTGAAGGTTCTTATGTTTAAAAAAGGAGTTTGTGATTACTAAGCCCATACTGGCACAGAATTCCAAGAGTTGTTTCCCGTCCCTGTTCGCCTCCATATCCTCACCAAATTTACCCATGACCTTTTCATATCCTTCTGTTCGATTTCCAATCTTGGCATTAAAATTACCCGTGAGCAGAACACTGTACTCGTCCTTTACTCTAACAACTACATCACTGAGTGCGCCATAAAAACTATCCATCTTATCTTGATCTGTCCCTTCATAATGCGAATATACTGACACTATCCTAATTTTCTTGCTAGACACTGTCAAATCTATCCACATCAGTCGTTCGTTTACATACCTTATTGCAACTACGCTGGGTTCCATTTCTTTCCTGACGTAAAGCCGTACACCCAATTGTGCTATTCCTGCTTTGACTCCTGACAGGTAGACCTTGTATTCTCCCACTTCATCGTCTTTCTCGCCCCTTACCCGAAAGTCACTAACAGCTAAAACGTCCAACCACATCTTACCTGCAGCCTCTGCCAGCTCTACCTTCTTCCCAGAGTAGCCTCCATCGATATTACATCGATATTAATAGCTTCCCATCCCGTTACCATTCGTTTGCCGAGTCCTATCTTAGGAGTCCCTGGTTTGTTAATTAGAGGTGGGACTCCGCCACCTCCAAAGGTCCGAGAAATTTTGCTCTGATTGTTTCCAGCATCATATTTAAAGTACCAGGGAAGCAGGTTGCTAGTCTTACTTGCCCTGGGTCCCACTGAGTTTTACCCCTAACGGTTGAGGGACTAACCAAAATGGTTCAAATGGCTCTGAGCACTATGGGACTTAACATCTGTGGTCATCAGTCCCCTAGAACTTAGAACTACTTAAACCTAACTAACCTAAGGACATCACACACATCCATGCCCGAGGCAGGATTCGAACCTGCGACCGTAGCAGTCGCGCGGTTCCGGACTGCGCGCCTAGAACCGCTAGACCACCGCGGCCGGCGGTTGAGGGACTAACCGGTGGATTTGGTACTCTTTGCCGTCTGAGCACAAAGGTGACCGCGACTCAGAATATGCCCGAGATACCCAGTCTTATTCCAAAGTAACTGGCATCCCGAAAGTCAGAACCACTTACTTGGCCACTCATACGTTGCCAGTGGTTCATCAACTAGGACATGACAACAGGAACCCACAGCATCTCTGAGCCAAAAAAAAGACGACGCATACGAAGGAATTACCACGATGGGGCGGAAATCGATGGATGTGATGAACATGTACAAACTAAAAACCATTTTAACTTTCAGAAAAATTGGATGATTTATTCAGGACAAAGAAATCTACAAACTGAGAAAGTCAATAATGTCTTCGACTACCTCTGGCCCTTATGCAAGAAATATTCATTGATAGAGCTGTGAGTTGACCTCCCAATATTGTGCCAAATCCTGTCTAACTGGTGCGTTAGGTTGACCAAATGCCGAGGTAGCTGAAGGGCCCTACTCATAATAGTCCATAAATTCTTAACTGGGAAGAGATCCGGAGACCTTGCGGGCCAATGTACGGTTTGGCAAGCATGAAGACAAACAGTAGCCGCCCTTGTCGTGTGCGGGCGGGCGTTATCTTGCTAAGATATTAGCTCAGGGCAGCTTGCCGTGAATGGCAACCAAACGGGCCGTAGGCTATCGTCGACGTACCTCTCTGCTGTGAGGGTGATGCGAATAACAACTAGGTGATCCTTCAAATAAGTGGTTGTAGCTGCGCCATAGCTTGCATTAAGAAGTATCTCTTTTATTTCTTGATGGTGACTGACTTCGCACACTTATGTCCATTTTCAAGCCATCCTACAAAGAAAATTACAGTTTACGTGACAATTTTATACAAATGGGGCATCCATATTCGAAATACTGTTAAACAGTACTTCACAAATATACATATAAAGCATAATAATTTAGATTTATGAGTTGCCTTAGCAGTTACATACCGTATCGTAAATGTGACAATAAAGGCGAAAGCCTACTTGCAAAAATTGCGCCTGCAGTAACGATCAATGCGGCACTATGAGCGAATAAACAGCAGCAAATTGTTTGACTCTTACATAAAATATGACAGCTCCATACAGAATTAATAAAATTGATAGAACTCACCTTAACCAACACTATATCAAAAGTCAAGTCAGGGGGCAACTCTGTGAACCATTCATCATAAAAATAGGTTTGAGACAAGGAGATTGGTTGGCATCCCTGCTGTTCAACTGGGCTTTAGAATACATAATGAGGGTATGGTACAAGACTAACCCAAAGAACATCCAAATTGAAAGACCTAAAGACAACAATTGTCTAGGATTTGCTGATGACCTGGCTCTCTTGTCCAACAGTATTCAGGAAACCAAACAACAAGTTATCTCACTACCGGAAATAGCACAGAAAATTGGTCTTGGGATATACTTTGAAAAAACAGTCACCATGTTAACTGACACACCACTCATAAACAAAATTGCCATAGGAAACCTAGAAATCAAAATTGTAGATAAATTTAAATATCTGGGAGAAATCATAACATATAACCTCAATGAAAAGCCAACATGGCATAACAGAATAAATAAATTAACTAGAGCACAATATATCACTAAGACAAAGAACACCTACAACAAAAAGAGCGTGTCAATAGCAACAAAATTTAAACACTACAAAACAGCAACTCAACCAGATATAACATACACAAGTAAAACCTTCTTCAAAACAACTAACACTGCTCAAATAGACAAAATACTCTAAATAGAGAGAAGAATCATAAGAACATGCATCAACAAATCGTACCAGAAAGATGTACACTGGAGAGTAGCTATAAATGAAACAGTCTACAAGGAAATAAAACCTATAATTAGTACAATCAGGAAGGAACGCATTTCATTTTTCGGACGTCGAATCAGACCACCAGAGAACAGGAGCATCAGGAGCATAACAGAAAAATTGTGGAATAGTAAGTGCAACATTAAGTGGATTACAGAAATCAAGGAAGATATGGATAAGATACAGATTACATTGGAAGACCTAAGAAACAAAACTGACAAAATCAGGGTGAATTTCAATGAAGAAGGAAGGATGAGATCCCAGAGAATGAAGAAGTATTGGGCTGACAGGAAACTGAAAAATTCTTTGTATAAAGTTGGCTAGAGTGGTACAATGAAGGCCATAAAACGTAAATAAAAATAAAATATGACAGCAACCAGCCACTATTTACAATGCCGTTAATTTATTTAAAAAGCGCCGTTATCAATTTCCAGCAATACGGTTCATTTTCACACGGCTAATTCACGTTAAGATATATTTTACATTAGCTTTCAGTTTTTTTTTTTTTCGCAGAGGATGAAATTTCCTTCGGATGATGGCGCTCTACAACCAAAACAAGATGTGACACAATGTCTTTTTAAGTGCAATTGTGCTTCACATCGATATTAAATAATGCAAACAAACTATTAAACTGAACATGTTTTGATTACTTACATTGAAAAATCAGCGCCATTACGTTCCAATGCTGACTGCTTGTGATCAAACAGCAGCCAAGGCTGTATGATGCACCTTTTTATGCATATCTACACATATAATCCAAAGCTCCACTCAAACATTAAAAAGTTTCACCACGTGGAAGTACGCGTACATAGATGGCGATATGGAAATCGTAACAATCCCAAAGACTTCCACTATCAGAGATATTTCGATATGTACGTATATGCGACAGAAGGAATTTAAAAATTACTAATGTTCCATTACTTACTTTTTACCTTAAAAGAGAACTGATTAAAATTAAGATAAACAAACAGTTTTAATTGCTGTCACCTCTTACGTAGAGTCAACCTATATTTTGTGGACAGTCACGGTCTCAGACTGTCAGATTTCGACCATATAGCAACAGTAAATAGACCACATAGGACAGACATCAGAGAACTGGTGTGCAGAAACGCAGTGGCTACCTGGTAAAACACCAGAGGCCGCTGACAGCGGCGCACGTCGATTATATGACTATCAAATGCTCCAATTGGACAGTATTTGGCACTATATCGCTCAGGTGGACACCCAACAAGTCTATCAATGCCATGTCGAACAACGGCTTGCATAAGAGCCAAACGTGGACCAGAGTCTTACTGACTTGCTCAGTTTGTGAATCTCTTTCTCTTGAATAAATCATCGATTTTTTTCTGGAATTGCAATCATTTCTTTGTTTATACATGTTCATCACATCTTCCAGTTTCCTTCCCATTAGAACAACTCGTTCGTGGTGCGTCACTTTTTTATTGAGTGAATGGTTCAAGTCAAATTTATATTAGGAAGCAAAAGGTTAAATTATTTGGCTCACACTGATATCACGACAAATCACTGAAAGAGGACAAATTACTACTGGTGCTCTACAGGGTTCAATACTGGGACCAATCAAATTCTTACTCTGCACAGAGTGGACACAATAACTGTTTACATCGCACCACAGAGCTGTAGGTGTAGTGGAGACGAACAAACTGATGCAGAACACTATCGCTCTGTCAAGATGACACTACCATAAATTGGTCTACAAAAGTCATCTAAGTTACAGTGCATGTGAGCCACAGGAGATTTTGGCTGAAATTGGCTTGCGTATTAAAAACCCCTTGTTCTTGATCTTACAAAGTCTATGATTGACTCTTAATTGAATATTACAAGAAGTTGTTGATTAACAATAGTCATAACTCCTTTTTCTTTCTTTTTTTCTGAAGAACCAGTCTACTGACTGATATGATGCGACCCGGCACGAATTGCTCTCCTATGCCAACCTCTTCATCACAGAGTACCACTTCCAACCTACTTCCCCAATTATTTGCTGGATGTACTCCAATCTGTGTCTTCCTCTACAGTTTTTGCCCTCTACAACTCCCTCTAGAACCATGGAAGTCATTCCCTCACGTGTTAACAAATGTCCTATCATCCTGGAGCTTCTCCTTGCCAGTGTTTTCCACACATTCCTTTCCTCTTCCATTCTGCCCAGAACCTCCTAATTTCTCACCTGATCAGTCCAGCTAATGTCATCACTCGGCTAAATACCACCACATCTCAAATGCTTGGATTCTCTTCTGTTCCGGTTTTCCCACAGTCCATGGTTCACTACCATACAATGCTGTATTCCAGACGTACATTCTCAGAAATTTCTTCCTTCAGTTAAGGCCTATTTTGGATACTGGTAGACTTACTCTGGCTAGCAATGCCCTTTACGCGATTGCTAGGCTGCTTTTGATATCCTACCTACTTCGTTCGTCATTGGTCACTTTCCTGCGTAGGTAGCTGAATTCCTTAACTTCATCTACCATTTCGTACGGTACTCTAAGAGTCAACGGCGTGCGCTTTCTCTGTACAATGAGACAACGAAATACAATATATTGTGTAAAAGAAGTTATGCCAGTGCTCTGTGTTTGGTTCAGATGTGTAACAGGTAATCCAAGAATTTACAAAGAAAGCTACTGTTTACAAATCTTCGCAGCGACTCTTCTTCTTCTAAACCTTGCCATTTCCGTTTTTTGAGTGGTACAAATTACGGATCAGAAGCTGTGTTAGTGGTGTTAGCTACGTTGAAGCAATGTTAGTGATGGTCGGAAGCCCTCCCTGGAGCCATCACTCCGTCCAAGATGGATTCCGTATATACCAACTGCTTGCGTCTACATCTACATCTACATGGATACTCAGCGAATCACATTAAAGTGCCTGGCAGAGGGTTCGTCGAACCACCTTCACAATTCTCTATTATTCCAATCTTGTATAGAGCGCGGAAAGAATGAACACCTGTATCGTTCCGCACGAGCTCTGATTTCCCTTATATTGTCGTGGTGATCGTTCCTCCCTATTTAGGTCGGCGTCAACAAAATATTTCCGCATATTGAGGAGAAGGTTGGTGATTGGAATTTCGTGAGAAGATTCCGTCGCAAAGAAAAAGGCCTTTCTTTTAATGATGTCTAGCCCAAATGCTGTATCATTTCTGTGACACTTAAACACTTTCTCCCATATATCGCGATGCCTTTCTTTGAAGGAAATCTCAAGTGCAAGTTTGAGAACGTTTTAGAGATACTTGTGTAGTGGTTATCTGAGTCGCATATGGGTACCAATTGATTTTTTGCGTAGTTAGATCTGGGCAACTGCCTGAAAACGACATCCAGGGTAGTCCACTTGCCAGCCTTCGTCGTTAATCTACGAGGCGGACTCAATCAGGGTCACGAGAGCAGGCATTAGCGTGCTCGGTTATCCGAGCGGGTAGGTTAAATACAGTGTCCTGAATAACTTTTAAATTCTATGTTCTGAGTTCTGTGGTCGAATTCGTCTTCTTGACAGATGTTGTAATTGAAAAACGTGTAGTAAATAATTTATTCAATATTAGAAGGTTGTACTTTGGTGCTTCACATTTTTATAAATTTCTTTTCCTGTTTTTAACCAGGTGCCTGATGACGATGAGTAAAATTCGAAATAAAAATGATATTCGTATTATCTAACGGAGTGCATCATGGTTTTTCGACAAATAAGATTAGTGGCATTAGGGTACGTACTGAAGAATCGAATTAGTAATTGCCCTAGTTCCACATACGTCTGTAGTGGTACAAAGTTCTCTCCTCCTTGGAGCGGACCGGTAGCTTACGGTGTAACTACTGGGTGTGAAGAATAAAAATGGCCAGGACGAGTGGATACCATTTGTGGTGGCGTTAACGGAGGAAGTAAAGACATACAGTTACTTCCAACAGGTTTGAGCAACTGCCCACATAGTCGGCCGAACCTTGGAGCACATTTACACAATCATCAAGACTGACTCAGTTGTTAGCAGAGGTTCAGTCTTCAGCAACAGCTGCTGAACATTTCGGATGAGATTACAGAGTCTTCTGCAATCCAGCTTCGTATCCTGGAGCTGTGTTCTCCGGACTACTTTTATTTGCCCCAACCTGTATGTAGATCTGCAGTATATGCATCACACACCAATGGCTGACGGCACGCACTTCTCTATCGCTTCTGTAAGGCTTGCCGATTTTACACACATTCCTATGTTTCTGTACCGTGCAAGCATTCGGACGTGACGCCATGATTTTTGCGGGTTCCAAGTTTCATGAAACTTGTAGATTTATGTATTTGCAGGTGCTGAGCGAAAATAGCTAGACCACTGCCCACCGCGAGAGTTGAATCTTACTTTGTGGCGCTGCGGGCACTTGATGCGAGAACGAAAGGATGAAAACAGACCAGGGACGTGTGGGAAATCATTCCAGTAACTATACGGGCAACAAATAGAAAAATTCACAAATCTAAGGACTCTGACAATGTGCAGTTGCTGTGGCCTGGCGCTTGGAAGCGAATATCTCGGAAACAGCGAAGCTGACTGCCAGCTGTTCACATAGCACTGTCGTCAGTATCTATGGAAAGGACGATGAACCCACAAGTAGATGAAATGTCCACTTATATCAGAAAGTGGAGGTCAGAGGCCAGACCGTTCTGTAAATCTATGACGATAGCTCACAGTGCTGGTATAGATAGAAGTGAACACAACCTATTCAACGGATAATGCCGAACGTCAGACACCGCAACAGATAACCGTCCCTCTTCCCCCCCCCCCCCCCCTCACCATATGTTCCCATGCTGACCCAAATACCAAGTGGTTATAATTGTAGTGCAGCTACTCACAGAGATGTAGTGTGGACCTTAATTATCGTACAACAGGTAAACTCGGTAGAAATGCTAGTGCATTAAGGCGGAACCGATTTGTGCTGGAAAGAAATTAGTTTAAATTTTGCCCATCCAGTGCAAATCTGTGAATGCAAGAAAGACGTATAGAAATGATTCCATATGTAATGTATTAGCAACGGGACATGCGCATAAGAGATCTCATAATTGAGAAAGGCATATTATTTTATTATTAACAGTCTCTTACACAATTTCTTCAATATGAGCACTGGAGACGTCGACGAGATGCTGTACAGCGCCAGATTGGCACCTGGTGGCTATAATTGGAACTAATTTTTTTTCCACCGAAAATCGGTTCCGCATTAATGCCTTAGCATATCTACGAAGATTAGCTGCCTTTCGATTATAACAGCTGTCGTTTGACCTTCGTAAGTAGCGTAATTTTAATGATAAGCAGAAAGCACATAGTTACCGTTGCA
This sequence comes from Schistocerca gregaria, assembly GCF_023897955.1. Classification (NCBI taxonomy): domain Eukaryota; kingdom Metazoa; phylum Arthropoda; class Insecta; order Orthoptera; family Acrididae; genus Schistocerca; species Schistocerca gregaria. The sequence goes on from NC_064920.1 coordinate 1,055,802,937, forward strand.
GTGGGCACTGAATCGTAGAGATTGGGCCGTGGATCGATTAATCTAGTCGTACAGTCGGATGAATCGGGTTTTCTTTTGTACCACATCACTGCCTGAAATACACATCACGCTATTGAGTTACGTCAGGGGGGAGGGGGGCAGGGGGGCGAAGGGAGGAAGGAGCGATGGTGGACTATTATATGGGCGACTCCTCGGGGGAGGGGGGGGGGGGGGGGAAGGAGGTCTGGCGGATTGCGGTATGGGGACTTCCATCACGTCATCTGTAGGATATGTGGTAGTAATTGAAGGCAGAATGACAGCTTTGGAGTATGCGAAGTGTTTTATGGATCATCTGCATCCCTTCATGCAGGATGTCTTTCACAATTGCAATGGTATTTTCCCGCAGGATAATTGTCCATGTCACAACGCTACCGTCCTTAGATGAGCATGATTGTGGCCACCAAATTCGCCTTTTCTGAGCCCAGTGGAACATATCTGGTGTACTATCAGGCGCCATACATGCAGGCCTGTAATTTATGGAAATATGGTATCATACCCCTCTGGAATTCAACTCTATCAAAACTGCTTTTTTCTTCTTCTTTCACTTACGCCATAGTCCCGCAGCGATCGCAGGGTCGGCGTGGGTACAACGGGTTTGGCAACGTTAGTTTTAGGGATGGCCGGATGCCCTTCCTGCCGCCACCCAACCCCCCCCTTCCCCCCTCCCAGGAAGGAATCAGTGTAGCCCAACTGTCTGCATCTAGTGTAAATCGTGAAATAGTGCGGATGTGTGTCAAATGTCTGCGACAAGCGTAACTGAGGCGGAACATGGGGACCAGCCCAGTATTGATGTAGCGGGATGTGGAATACCGCCTAAAAATCACATCCAGACTAGCCGGCATACCGGCCCTCGTCGTTAATCCGCCAGGCGGTTTCGATCCGGGGCCGGGGCGCCTACCCGTGTCCAGGAAGCAGTGGGTTAGCCCATCTCGGCTACCCTGGCGGGTTATCAAAACTGCTATTTTATTGCACCGCAAATGTGTACCAACACGCTGCCGAAAATGTTTTCATGATGTTTGGGGTCAAAAGTGTATTGATTATGTAATTTTCACGAAATATTTGGAAAACAAAAAACTTTAATAATCAGATGTGCAAGGCATATAAACAAGTAAGGTCTGTCATAGGATCCCATGGTTATTTACTCGTCACAAGGACAAGTATATGAATATACTGTGTGACAATGTCAACATTCAGAATTACTCTTCCTCGAACGGCACTTATCCCAGCATACACCACTCCCCACGAACTTTTTGGGGCCTGCACGAGAGGACTTTCGTGACGGTACAGACCCCAGCCGTTTAGCGAATGTAAATAAGCGGTGTGGAAAGCACGTCAGTCCGTGGGACACGGCAGGGCTAGGCGGCCCGCCGCCCTTGGACTTGACCGCTTGTTATTTTGAGCTTTTGTTCGGTAGCGGCACGGAGCGGCGCTACCCGAACCAGTTCCCGGTCTCTCGCAGCTCTTATTGCATACGGGGCCCGCGATGGCGACCGATAGCGCAGTGGCTGCGGGCCAGCGCCGCACAAAGGCACGGCGCAGCGCAACTGAGCACAGCACGCGCCGCGGCTGAGGGCCGGCCGGCGCCACCGCCGCCTCGCCGCGGGGCGCTTCCACCCGTCCACTGTGCGTCGTGACGTCACACATCAGGGGTGCCCGCTTAGACTGATAACGGCGCACCTCTCTCTATTGCTTGTTTCATCACGAGTGGAAATGACCGAGTGGTATAAGGTACTCGCCGCTGTGCACCGTGTAATGCTTTCTGGTGTATGTACCGGGTGGTCAAAAAGTCAGTATAAATTTGAAAACTTAGTAAACCCCGGAGTAAAGTAGATAGAACGGTAAAAATTGACACATATGCTTGGAATGACATGGAGTTTTATTAGAACCAAAAAAATTGCTAGACGCGTGAAAGATCTCTTGCGCACGTCTTTTGTATCGTGTGCTCAGCCGCCACTTTCGTCATGCTTGGCCTCCCACGTCCCCAGACCTCAGTCCGTGCGATTACTGGCTTTGGGGTTACCTGAAGTCGCGAGTGTATCGTGATCGACTGACATCTTCAGGGATGCTGAAAGACAACATCCGACGCCATGCCTCACCATAACACCGAACATGCTTACAGTGCTGTTCACAACATTATTCCTCGTCTACAGCTATTGTTGAGGAACGATAGTCGACATATTGAGCATTTTCTGTAAAGAACATCATCTTTGCTTTCTCTTACTGTATTATGCTAATTATTGATATTCTGATCAGATGAAGCGCCATCTGTCGGACATTTTGTGAACTTTTTTATTTTTTTGGTTCTAATAAAACCCCATGTCATTCCATGGATGTGTGTCAATTTGTACCTCTCTATCTACATTATTTCGTGATTTATTCAGTTTTCAAATTTATTCTGACTTTTTGATCACCCGGTACATAGATCCACATATGAACAGGCTGATAATGAATTCACACTGCCCGAAAAAAAATGTTAACTGTTTCAAAGTTTTCCTATTCAGTGAAAATCTACACGGATGAGCCAAAACATAATGGTTCAAATGGCTCTGAGCACAATGGGATTTAACTTCTTAGGTCATCAGTCCCGTAGAACTTAGAATTACTTAAACCTAACTAACCTAATGAAATCACACACATCCATGCCCGAGGCAGGATTCGAACCTGCGACCGTAGCCGTCGCGCGGATCCAGACTGTAGCGGCTAGAACCACTCGGCCACTCCGGCCGGCCAAACCACAATGGTCACTTGCTTAATAGCTTGTTTGCCAGTCTCTGGAATGAACCACATCACTGATTCTAAATATCAGGGATCCGACAGTTTCTGGGAGGTTTATGGAGCTACATGACATTAGGTATCTACGCACATGTCATGTAATTTGTGTATATAACGGGGCACTGATTTCCGAACGCAGTGATGGCGGCCGATAGCGACACAGATGAGATTCATAGGATTTGTATCAGTCGAATTTGGTGTCCGAGAAATCAAAGTGAGTTCAGTATAATGCTCCTCAAACTACTGTCGCACGGTTCTGGCGCCGTGACGCGGACAATTATGCTACTGAAAGATGACATCGCCCTCGGGGAAGAGACAGCACGAAGGGTTGCAGGTGGTTCGCAGCTGTCACCAAGCCTCCGATTGCCACTACAGGTCCAAAGCAATCGCAGATGAATGTCTCCATAGTACAACACAGCTCCCACCAGCCTGCGTCCGTAGCGCGCTGCACGTTTCGTGTTGCCGTTCACCTCGATGACGGCGTTTGCGGAGACGACCATCGAGCTAGTGGAGCAAGCGAAAGAGAAGACCCGTTTCTATTAATCGACGGTCGAACCATGAAGGTCCCGCGCCCACTGCAATCATAACTTACAATGTCGTTGGGTCAACATGTGAACACATAGCAGTGACCTGCTGTGGAGCTCAGTTACAATAATGTACGATGAACGGTGTGCTCTTAACTATTTAAGCATGCACCAGCATTGTGATCTTTCGTCAGAGATGCCACACATGACCCTCTATCCTACTTTACAGTGCAGAGAAGTATCCGAACTGGACCGAGCGAGGTGGCGCAGTCGCTAGCACACTGGACTGGCATTCGGAAGGACGACGGTTCAATCCCGTGTCCAGCCATCCTGAGTTAGGTTTTCCGTGATTTCCCTATATCACTCCAGGCAATTGCCGGGATGGTTCCTTTTAAAGGGCACGGCCGGCTTCCCTAATTTGACAAGACCGATCACCTCGCTAACTGGTCTCCTCCCCCAAACAATCCAGTCCAAATCCACGGAACCCGACGTTCTGTGAAGGTCCGTGGACGTACAAACAATTAGCGCGTAGTGGTAGTTTCACTGTCCTTCTACCTCTCCCCGTACATACTCACGACAGCAGCACGTGAACATTCGATTCTCAGACACTCTTTACAGGCTCTGTGTGATTATAACCTGGCCTTTCTCAAAATCGCTTATCTCCATGGATATCTTCATTTGCAGCCTATATCTTCGCTAGGGTGGTCCCGCGTCCGTGTATACTCCGGTTACATACTTTTGTTAGCGCGTCACGTGTGCGCAACGCCGCCAGGCAGCATCCAACGTCGCGGTGGGCAGTGGTCATAATGTTTTCGCTTATCAGTGCATTGTTGCGACGGTGAATATGGAGTACATTAAAAAGTACAAGCGGTTCTGTGGTACCACTTATTGACCTATGCTGAAACACTCGTATTAGTACGTGATGCTGCCTCCAGGTTGTTCTTTACTTGGGAAACCATTACCACCCGCCAATTCTATTTTTCGATTCCGTAGATTAATGAATATTTTTCTACGTAATGTTTCATATTTTTCGCTCTATTCAAATTTAGATTCATTTTTGTATGTATGTAAGTCGATATTTTGAGATATTGAAATCGATATAATATCTAGTGTGAATATCTTTGAACTTATTGTTATCTTTGATGCTGGTTTGTGACTTTTGGCGCGGAAGCGTACAGAGTAGTCAAGTTTTTGTGTTGAATATGAACAGTCTTGACTGTTGGAAATGAAAAGATGAGTCTGAGTTGTGGACAATGAAAAATGTTGTGTTTTATTAATATCAGTAAAGGCTACGAAATTGTATGATGAAGTAATGTTTTGAACATGTGAAAGTATAAAAAGTTTAATAAATGTGAAATTTTATGAAAAGTGAGTGTCTAGAATTATTTTCAAGTGACCATTGTTTAAAAAGTATGAAGTACATTGCAAATAAAAAAACCTAAATCATCAAATTAATCCTGAAAGATTGTCTTCGCAAGTTCTTCAAGTCGGTGTAATTAACATCCGATTGCCTTTCGCACCAACAGCGATAGTCATGTTACCTAGACAACATTTTTAATTACGAGCCACAGCCAGACCGAGATCGTCGTTGGATTGCAAATACAAGATAAGTGATCTTATTCTTAATTTTCTTCAGTGACTGTGATCAATTGATGTAGCAATACTTACCACATTAAAGACCTTTTAGTTGCGCCATAAAAAGATCATACTTTGAATGCACGACGTGATAATTTTTGAACTAATTAACTGTTAGTGGAGGTATTGTTATAAAGTGCAGCACTGCTGGCGCTCACTCTTGCATCCAGTCGATCGTACATATGGCAAACACTCTCCTTGGATTCTACACCTGCCAGCCTGTTCACGTTGTTTTATAAGAGTTGTTGGCTGACGAGTCGCACGTCACTTCTCGTTCCATCATATCCCACACGTGGTCCATTGGAGACAGGTCCGTATATAGTACTGGCTAGGGAAGTATCTGCAGTTCTTGCAGATCACGCTGAGTTTCGTGGGCAGCACGTGGGCGAGCCTTATCATGTTCGAACAAGACAACAACTTGTGTTGCAAGAACGGCAAATACTGCACATATCGAGACGTTGTTAGCGACCTCTCCAGCAACACCAAAGGTGAACGAGAGTTGTAGCTTATCGCACTGATGACCATAAGGCCAAGGGTTTGACCAGTGTGTTTTAGACGAATGCACTCATCTGTATCTACATCAACGCCTGCATCCACATGGATACTCTGCAAATCTGGTAGAGGCTTGACCCAACCACCTTCACAATAACACTATTATTCCACTCTCGGAAAACGCCCAAAAAAAATGAACAACTACATTTTACCGTCCGAGCTCTGATTTCCCTTAGTTCATTATGATGATCGGTCCTCCCTATCTTGGTCACCATTAACAAAATACTTTCGCATTCGGGGCAGAAATTTGGTGACTGAAATTTCATGAGATGACCCCGCCACAAAGAGAATCACCTTTGTTTTAAAGATGTCCACTACAAAAGCCGTACAATGTCCGTGACACTCTGTCCCCTATTTCTCGATAGTACAAAACGTGCTGCTCTTCTCTGAATATTCTTGATGTACTCCGTTAATCCTAACTGGTAAGGATCCCACACGGCGCAACAATACTCCAAGAAGCGGATACACAATCGTAGTGTAGGCAGTCTGTGTAAGAGATGTGATACATTTTCTAAATGTTCGCCAGTAAACCACAGTCTTTGGTTCGCCTTCCCGACAACATTTTCGATGTGATCTTTCAAATTTAAGTTGTTCGTAATTGTATTTCCTAGGTATTTAGTTGAATTTATGGTCTTTAGACTTGATTGACGTATCTTATAAACCAAGTTCAACGGACTCCTTTTAGCATTTTATGATGACTTTGCTAGACGATAAAAGACAGCATCATCTGCAAACAACATAAGACGGCTACTCACATTCTTCCTTCATCATTTACATTGATGAAGAAGAGCACAGGCTCTGAAATACTACCTCGGGGAACGCTAGAAATCGTTTCTGATTTACTTGATGACTTTCCGGCAATTAGTACTAACTGTGACCACTGTGACAGGAAATCCCGAATACAGTCACGTAACCGAGACGATATTCCGCAGGCACGCAATTTCATTACAAGCCGCTTGTGAGGTACACTGTCAAAAGCCTTCTGAAAATGTAGAAATACGGAATCAACTTGAAATCCTTTGCCAGCAGAACTCAACAATTTGTGTGAGTAAAGAGCCAGTTGCGTTTCATGAGAACGATGTTGGCTAAATCCATGTTGACCGTGTGTCAGTATGTTACCAAATACTGCTGCACAGTGATGTTAATGATATCGGCCTGTAATTTACTAAACTGCTTCTACTGCCTTACTTTAATATTGGAGTGACCGTTGCAACTCTCTAGTGTTTGAGAACGGATCTTTCGTCTAGCGAGCGGTTATTATCATTGTTAAGTATGGAGGAATTGCATCAGCTAACACTTGGTTCAAGAATCATAAAAGGGAGGTTGTATACATAGAAGCATCCTGGAGATACTAGAAGGTATCAGATAGATTATATAATGGTAAGACAGAGATTTAGGAACCAGGTTTTAAATTGTAAGACATTTTCAGGGGCAGATGTGGACTCTGACCACAATCTATTGGTTATGACCTGTAGATTAACTGAAGAAACTGCAAAAAGGTGGGAATTGAAGGAGATGGGACCTGGATAAACTGAAAGAACCAGAGGTTGTACAGAGTTTCAGGGAGAGCATAAGGGAAAAATTGACAGGAATGGGGGAAAGAAGTACAGTAGAAGAAAAATGGGTAGCTGTGAGGGATGAAGTAGTGAAGGCAGAAGAGGATCAAGTAGGTAAAAAGACGAGGGCTAGAAGAAATCCTCGGGTAACAGAAGAAATATTGAATTTAATTGATGAAAGGAGAAAATATAAAAATGCAGTAAATGAAACTGGCAAAAAGGAATACAGACGTCTCAAAAATGAGATAGACAGGAAGTACAAAATGGCTAAGCAGAGTCTTGTCTCACTAGGGGTAAGATAGATACTGCCTACATGAAAATTAAAGAGACCTTTTCAGAAAAGAGAACCACTTGCATGAATATCAAGAGCTCAGATGGAAACCCAGTTCTAAGCAAAGAAGGGAAAGCAGACAGATGGAAGGAGTATACAGAGGATCTTTACAAGGGCGAGGTACTTGAGGACAATATTATGGAAATGGAAGAGGATGCAGATGAAGATGAAATGGGAGATACGATACTGCGTGAAGAGTTTGACAGATCAGTGAAAGTCCTGATTCGAAACAAGGCCCCGGGAGTAGACAACATTCAATTAGAGCTACTGACAGCCTTGGAAGAGCCAGTCCTGACAAAACTCTAGCATCTGGTGAGCAAGATGTATGAGACTGGCGAAATACCCTCAGACTTCAAGAAGAATATAATAATACCAATTCCAAAGAAAGCAGGTGTTGACAAATGTGAAAATTACCGAAGTATCAGTTTAATAAGTCACAGCAGCAAAACACTAACGCGAATTCTTTACAGACGAATGGAAAAACTGGTAGAAGCCGACCTCGGGGAACATCAGTATTCCGTAGAAATGTTGGAACACTTGAGGCAATACTGACCTTACAACTTATCTTAGAAGATAGATTAAAGGAAAGGCAAACCTACTTTTCTAGCATTTGTAGACTTAGAGAAAGCTTTTGACAATGTTGACTGGAATACTCTCTTTCAAATTCTAAAGGTGGCAGGGGTAAAATACAGAGAGCGAAAGGCTATTTACAATTTTTACAGAAACCAGATGGCAGTTATAAGAGTCGAGGGACATGAAAGCGAAGCAGTGCTTGGGAAGGGAGTGAGACAGGGTTTTAGCCGCTCCCTGATGTTATTCAATCTGTATATTGAGCAAGCAGTAAAGGAAACAAAAGAAAAATTCGGAGTAGCTATTAAAATCCATGGAGCAGAAATAAAAACTTTGAGGTTCGCCGATGACATTGTAATTCTGTCAGAGACAGCGAAGGACTTCGAAGGACAGTTGAACGGAATGGACAGTGTCTTGAAAGGAGGATATAAGATGAACATCAACAAAAGCAAAACGGGGATAATGGAATGTAGTCAAATTAAGTCGGGTGATGCTGAGGGAATTAGATTAGGAAATGAGACAGTTACAGTAGTAGAGGAGTTTTGCTATTTGGGGAGCAAAATAACTGATGATGGTCGAAGTAGAGAAGATATAAAATGTAGACTGGCAGTGGCAAAGAAAGCATTTCTGGAGAAGAGAAATATGTTAACATCGAGTGTAGATTTAAGTGTCAGGGAGTCGTTTCTGAAAGTATTTGTATGGAGTGTAGCCATGTATGGAAGTGAAGCGCTTGGAGATCCCCACACAGTACAACTATTTACGAATGTTATACTGATGGTCCCAGCTCTATGATCTTCCAGTGTTCGAGTTCCTTTTACACTGAAAAAGAACCTCGAGTTTCTTCGAGATTCTCTAACCTATAAAACCGGTCAGTCCACGCCACACAGCCCCTGTTACCCAAGTAGTCTCCTCCTGCGTGTATTTGACTTCTGAACTGTTCAGAGGAACCCGAAATCCCAGCACTCTGTGGCACAAGTCTAGGAATCTGCAGCCTACACGGTCGCAGAACCGTCTGAGCCTCTCATTCAGACCCACCACTCGGCTCTGTAGCGAAGTTTACTTGTACTTACGGTGATCAACCTATTCTTAACGCACTGTTTTTCGATCTAAAAGCAAGTCAAAATGCAAACAACTTAATTACAGACCACTGAGGATGCTTCACCTCAATAAAGCGAAACGCGTCTGGTGAAAAAAGGACGCATTTCTGTAGTTGCAACTACAGAACAGAAACACCCTCAAAAATTATAATGCAACTACGCACACTATGGCCACACAAATGAAGAAAGTAAGGTTCATAGTTTCTCGATTGCAACGGTTTTAAATTTCAGTTGAATATTTACTCCTAGATCTTCACATTGGGAAAAATCTTAATTTTCCGGGGTAATTTCTGTAATTTCCGGAAAGGGCTAGAACACATAAATGTGTACCATAGTTTAGAAATGGAAACCAAAAATGTAATAATCTTCTTACAGGGTTTAGAGGAGAAAATTGGAATAGTGTTCCATGGTACAATACACCCCCTTATTTTAACGCTGTTGGATATAGGACGCTGCTCACCACAGCGGCGCACAACCCTAGAAAAACGGCATGTGACGTGTTCAGACGGTGTGGTTTCAAAACGTTGTGGCCGAGTGGTTCTAGGCGCTTCAGTCCGGAACCGCGCTGCTGCTACGGTCGCAGGTTCGAATCCTGCCTCGGGCATGGATGTGTGTGATGTCCTTAGGTTAGTTAGGTTTAAGTAGTTCTGAGTCTAGGGGACTGATGTCCTCAGATGTTAAGTCCCACAGTGCTTAGAGCCATTTGAACCATTTTTCATCAGTGTCACAAAAAATACATCATTCAGCAACTTATAATTTGCGGTCACCGGACGTTAGCCAGTAGGTGGTGCAGACAAAAAGACTACATTCACAAATTGTAGATGACAGTTCCTTCACATCAGGGTCTCAGAAGTTTGTTGAAAATGACGACTTACATAATACAAATCTTTGGCCATGTATTTAGGTGACTTTCTGTGTGGATGGAAGTATAAGTAGTTCAAAATTTTTAAAGCCATTGTCTTTCAATGCTGATGAAACCATCGTCGGAGGGAATGTCATTTTCTGTTTAGGTAGAGTTGTCATCAACGCGAAGGTTCGGTTGACCACCACAATTATTTACTGAGGTTAGTCCTCTGGAGGTGGTGCATCCTTTTGTTCCTAAGATCTTTGAACAGCAAAGCATCCAGATGGAGAACCAGCAATTTACGTCGACTCCAGATCACTTTGCAACTGAGTATTTTGCCTGCTAACAAGAGATGGCGAGTAAAAATAAAAAAAATCGGAGGTTCATCTGGGATCGAGCTGCAAAGTTTAGAGCTTTATTCCAGGGTGTAACCACTGCACCACCGAAACTATCTTCGCTTAGCAGTTGGCTGATAAATATCACTTCGCTAATTGATTTACGAATGCTTACTACTTCTATTCATCAAAGCTCAAGCAGTTGTCTTAGCAGTTTAAGCGCGAGTTCGGTAAATAAAAATTTACTATGCATTGTGTAGCTACGGCTATTCTAGCAGTGAGAACAATTTCTACGAGACGTTCAATCATTATTGGCTGCTGCCTGTTCGTTGCAAATAGTTCTAATTTTCCTTTCTTGTTCTTCTAGATAGTGTCTATGAAATGTCTTTATTACAGTTTGTCTCCAAGTATTGTTATGAGATGAATTACAATCTGCACTCATTGCTTATGTCACCGATAATTTAGTTAACGTAACATTAAAGGTCGAAAACATTACTTCAGACTTCAGTAGTGTGGAGTGGCGTGTTCACTTATTTATTTGCCATTTCTTCTATTAAGAACATCCACTTATTATTTCCTTATTTTAAATTAGCATTTGGGCAAAACAAAATTCGTTGTCTTTGTAATATTGCTGGGCTGTTAACTTACGCTTTCAACTGAACTCAACACGATATGCGAAATTTTGCCAGTCATAGGTGATTCCAGTTCATGGGGATGTAATCAGAGATGAACGTTCATACGAAGCTTGTTTCCGAGTTCATCTTGATAGGAGTTCATTTTTTGTGTTACTCTAAGATCACTTGCATTTTACAGTCGGCCTTAGTCTTTTCTGTTCAAATTTGCAATCTTCGGTTGGGAATATTTTTGTTAGTAATACGCCATCATCAGCGATAGTGAGTTTC